>NC_064306.1:45659413-45743815 GCF_023373825.1 Bactrocera dorsalis
GTCGGAATATTTTTTCTGTCTTGGTATGACTGATGCCGACACGTCCAGAATGTTGGAAAAGGTGATAATTGTTTATCGCGAGAAAGTGTTATTGATTAGTACAAATTATTCTAAGAGGATCGAGAGCGCGTTGGCGAGGAACCACGTCCAGGAGGGCCATCACCATTAATTGATGATTAACACGTCAATAAAATAAATAAATTGGTGCTTGAGAATCGTCTATTAAAAGTCAGAGATTTTACCGAAATCGTTGAAATTTCGGAAGGATCAATGAAAACCATTTTGATAGATCATTTAGCCTAAGAAAAGTAAAAGCACGATTGGTTCCCAAATCACCAATTTTTTTTTTCGAAAACAGCGTCGCGTTAACGTCTGTGAAACAATGCTTTCCGACTACCAACAATGTCATAAAACATATTATTAATGACGATGCGACTTGGATCTATGCTTACAACCCGGAAACAGACAGCTCCGTGTAACTTCTGACTTTTCAGCAAACTTGCATTGAAGGCTATTCCGGAAATTGACTTTTACTACTGTTTCGGGGATTGGAAGAAACTTTGACACTAGTCTATTTGGGCCAAGGCGACTTACTTTATGGGGACGACATAGATTTTGAATAATAAAGAAAGAATTTTAAAGTTATGAGCAAAGTCTTTCCATTTTCGTCTCCCGGTAGCATATTTTAAATGATCAGCTTGATAAGCACTGATATCGAAACATAGCACATAGCTGTCAAACAAACTGAACGATCGGAGAAATTTCGTCACCAGCGAAAACTCAAATGAAAAAGTTTTGGAAACACTGTTTTCGAGAAATGTTCGTCCGAGTGACATATATATGAATTGATGCTGCAAAGCAATATTATTGCACGCGCTGCAACAGTTTTAGCGAAATGCTCCCGAGCATTTGCCCCCAGCGCGCGCACACACATACAACTAGCGGTATGTATGTATGTATGTACATACATTTGCATAAAATCTATGCTGTGCATGCGTCGTCATGCATGTGTGAGTGTGTGTGCTAGTGTTTGTTGGCATTTTCTGCGCTGGCATTTCATTTGTAATTTAAATACCACTGCATTGGTGTCACACAATGCTCGCGCGATAACAAACACACACGCACGCGCCAACTCATGTATGTATGTATATATGTATGGCAATGCTGGTAAATATTTGCAATGGCATTGTTTGCATTTGCAAACACACACACACACACATGCACGCTCATACATTTATAACATACTTGTAGTTGTTTGGTTTGTATGAAGTAGTGGCATACACGAGTGCTGACCTCTGGTTCTGCACCAATTTCCATGAAGTCGGATTTGAATACTAATGTTGACTGCTGCTGTCGGTGAAGTTGTTTTTATGGCTTTTCTTTGTAGCAAAAGCTGTTGCGCGATGGTACATGTGTACTCAATTGGAAATTAATTTTGACATTCATTCGGTTATCAGAAAGTGTATAACAAGCGTGTTAAGGTGTCAGTAAAAACCTTCTTCGTTCAAAGCCGTCTATTTTTCATATGACTTGAGCAAAACTCAAATAAAATAATAAGCTCTTAACTGTACCTCCCTGCCACAAGCAGCCGGCAACTAGAAAAAGAAGCCGTGTCTTTCCTTAATTAGTATTTCTGCAGTTGATGCCCCTAACCTAGGAATATCATAACCTGATAAAGACTTTTTTCTCTCAAATAAAATGGAGACCTTAGAGATCATACTTCGACAGTTGGCAACTCTGATCCTTTGTGATACCAAAAACCATTAAATAAGAATCAAGCAACCCTGTTGTTATTGTTGTTGTTGTAGCGACAGAAATCTCCCGAGTTTACATTCATTGGCCGAATAAAAATTTGGATTCGTACCGGTTACGTAGACCCGACTGTCGTAGGAATCTTATAAAAAATCTATTCAGACACCTAACTTTGAACTCGCCAATCCTACAAAAGATACGAAGGTTAACTAAATCTGTACAGTCAAGGAGAAACTACATGGCTTACATGAACTATTATCTGCTTTAAACCAACTTAAAAAGATGCACTTTGTTGAGACTTGCACTTCTCTATGGCAGAAGGATTTCCTGTGCAAATTTTATACTTTCCACCGGTTTATCTATGGTTAGTCATAGTGAAATTGAACATTACTTCAAACTGAAATGCGCTGGTCTACAGGAGTTTTTGCAAAGCTCCCGAAGAAGATCTAAAATAATCTGTACATTTGAAAGAAAGACCTTCTGTTATATGATATCCATGAAAGTTTGCTTGACCCATTAGTAAGTAATAAGGAAATATTGTATCTTGACATGCGAACTGTATGGGCATTTTTAACGATGACACATGTAGCAAATGCAGGGCAAAATGCTCCTCTACTTTTGTTTGGCCTTATCTAGAACTTGGCTTAGATATTAAGAAGTCTCAGTTCAAGGGATGGTCCCTGAAGTATCGAAATTAGATATCAAGTCTCTATTAAACTTAGCAGAAAGCGATTACGTCCTGCTCGGCGGAAACTTCTCTTCATACTATCATGACAGCCAGGCAGTGTAGCCTAACCTTTGTATATAAATTTCACAGCCTGTTCTAAGAGGATGTCATCCACACCCTGTATGCATTTTTAACCATCCTTTAAATGAGCATTTTAAAGCAAAACATTTTATGACCTGAAGGAAACCCTGGAGACCGTATATTTATATATACATTGCGACAAAAAAGCAGACGGAAATTGTATTTAAATACCCTTGGCAAAAGATATTTCAAAAATAAGTATTTTTCTAAATTGGTACTCGTAGTAGTGTCCTTAATTATTATGCCAAATATAAGCGCGATCTGCCAACCAGTTTACAGCAGTTGCTTAAGTCGGTACACCTCAGTAGTCCGTTGCGATTTTGACAATGGATGGATATATGGAACAAAGAATCTGTCTCAAATTTTGTTTTTCTAACCAAATTTCGTGTGTCAATGTTGGAATGTTAGAATAACGTTACGGTGATTCAGTTTTATCAAAAAACACAAGACCATGAGTAGTACAAAGCCTTCAAAGACCGTCGAGAGATCGTTGAAGACATGCCTCGTTTTGGACCTCTTCAACTGATGAAAATATTAAAAAATTGAAGAATATAATGCCTAAAAATCGTCAAGCAAGTGTTAGAGAGATGGCAAGAGAGCTGGACATCTCTCGCGAGTCCGTTCGAATGATTTTGGTGGATATTTAGAGGGTGAAACGCGTTTTTGCTCGACTCATCCCGATAAAGCTGAATTTTTTAAAAAAGAAGTACCGTAAACAAGTTTCTTAGAATATGCTTGATCGTGCGAATTCCGATCCCATATTCATGGAGAGTTTTATAACTACCAATGAGACATGGGTTAATGAGTTTAACATGCAAAAAAATGTGACGCTTATTATTTTGTTTCGATATTCCTTGTTTGGTGCCTCATGAAATTTGTTCCGGAGGGACATAGGGTTAATAAGAAATTCTATTTGGCCGTACTGAGGCGTTTTCCTCAGAACATCCGTCGAAAACGGCCGGAATTGTATATGACCAATTCATGGATTTTACATGATAATAATGCATCACGGTTGTGACCGAATTTAAAGCCAAAAACGTAATGAATACCATCGATCAACCACCGTATTCACCACATTTGGTTCCGTGTGATTTGTTCTTGTTTCCTCAACTGAAATGTCGCTTCGAAGAACCCGTTTAGAATCGGTCGAAAAGATAAAACGAAATTCGCTGAAGAAGCTTAAGGTCATCGTAAAAAGTGCTTATGAAAAGTGTTTCGATGACTGGAAAAATCGTTGGCCTAAGTGTATTACATCTGGTGGGGATTACTATGAAGACGACAAAATAAATATTGATAAATAATTATAATTAAATATTTTGCGTTTTATTTACAATTTCCGAGTTCTTTTTTATCAAAATGTTTGTAAATATTAATGATCAATGGGCATGTCTGTCTGTGTGTATATACGCGAACTAGTCCTTCAGTTTTTTAGATATCGATCTGAAATTTTGCGCAGGTCCTTTTGTTCCCAAGAGGGTGGTCATTTATTGAAACCGCCCATATTGGATCACTATAAGATAAACCTGCCAAACAAATTGAACGATCGGAATCAGGTTTTTCTCAGGAATGTATTTTTGAGTATTATATAGCTTTGACAACCGAAGTTACCGCTTTTTATTTAAATAATCAATGGCTCATAAATGTTTTCTTTTTCTTATTTTTCAGTTGGATTTGATTTGATCTAAACCCGTCCTTAGACTTTGAGGTGCATTTGAATAAAGTATTGCATACAACACTGCAATCGGAATTCATACTCTCTCTTCAAGTGACGGATTATAACATGGACCAGGGCTACCGTAGATTAGAGAATGGAAACACACTTTGATCTCACAAGACCTGGATTCGTCCCAAATTTCCGCCCAACATCAAAAATATTTTTTAATGGCAATCGGCACTGGGCATCATATAAGCCATGAAAAAGCAGCAACTATCCTAAAAAGAGGTCAGCGACGAAGTCGGCAACAAGTTAACAAGGTTAATACTCGTCACTTAGAAATATTTTTATTTAAACTATAAATATAATCCAATTTTATAGCGAAGTTGTAATAAATTTGAAATTCCCACAGGGACGGACTGTCTGTGAGGATGATTTTTATTTGGAGGTTATGTATATGCACTAATATGCCCAACAACTAGAATTTGCTCCAATTCTTCGCTATGTTAGTGTTATAAAACTCTTTTGTTCACATTGTTAGGGCTAAGTATTGCAGCTGGATTTTTGGCGGTTTGCAAAAATATTTTATTTTGTAGCGTAAATAAATTCTTAAGCCAAAAACAAAAATTAAATAAAAAGAAAAAACTCAAACAAAAAATATATAAAAAAACATAAACACAGAGCTAACAGAAATAACATTGCGCTAGATGCCAACCGCGCCGCCAAACAACGGATTCATATGCAAATGAAAAATACGCGGAAAAGCAATAAAGGACGAAGACAATGAAAGAGGGACATATGAAGTTTTATGCATTTCTTTTTAATTTGCTGCATAAAGTGTGCTTAATTATTAGTGGAAACTAGAGAAAGGACGGCAAGTGAACTCCGCTCGCTTTTCTTGCCACAAATTTTACTTAACACACACACACACACATTCATAGACGCACAGGAACATGAGCGCCAGTGCTGCTTAAGAAATAAGCTGCGTGGACATGAATAAAATAATTTGTTGCTTGCAACACCGCCCCCATGTGGCAATGACCACAGGCAAGTGCACCAAAGCAGATAAGCTGCTCATAAAATCAGACACATAAAACTATAGATTGTTGTTGTTGTTGTTCGTGAACTGCTTGCTTCAGCATTTGAAGAACGAAAACAGACAGACGGACGGACGGATAAGAGTGCGAGTGGCTGCAGTTTTATGATGTCGCCAAAGTTCATGTCTTCAGTAAACGAGCACTGCTACGCATGTATTGGTATGTGTTGCACAGTACGAATTCACAAACCTACGCACGCTTATACATGTATAACAGTAAGTATGGTAAATGTCAAACACTCGCTTTCGGACAAAGTGTTGAAAATAGTTGGCAATTTGTCGCATTGGATTTGGTGTGGCAAGTTGAACACAAAAACCATTGTATTTCTTGCTGCAAGTTTCGACGAAACTTCTGCCACAAATATTGCGATACAGTTACAAACATTACAATACAGTTACTTGCATGTAACACATACATATGTTGAGATGATTCTTACAGAATTTAAGTCCTTTTAAAGCAGTGGCCACTCGCACGCAGTGAAACTCGGTATATCCTAAGCGCAGAGAGTGAGAATGTGTCGAATCCCAAGTGAGTAATTTGTTGTATATCAGCAGAATTGTGAAAAAGACAGTCTTGTTTTATTGCCTTTTTATGGCGTTTGACGTGCCACAAGCAATATTTCCCCTCAGCGCCAGCTGTTTTTTCTTTTTTGAAGGAATTTCGACACCTACATATGTATATATAATATATAATTGTAAGTATGTGTGCGAGACATTGTAAGTGAAACAAAATTAAAGTGTTAAATTATTTTGAGCTTAAGAAATGTTGTTGTTCATTATTATATAAGTATACAAAAATTCAAGGTTAATTTAAAACCAAAAAACTATAATTGTGGACAAAAGGCGTTATTGGAAAGTATACACTATAATAAATATTCTCTCAAGTTTTGAAATCGAAATTGAAATTATTACGGTCACTACAGCGTTTATTGTAGAAAGGCAACACAGCGACTCCAATCCTAAAACGCGTTTTTTTTCTGGAAAGATGTTTTTCAAACTTCTCTCAAAGGAAGAGTTTTGAAGATAACTAGTTCCAATTTTGAGAGAACATTTTTAGCGTCATTCGCTATGGAAGCCTTTTTTGTGATATTCGCAATAGGGACTTTCCAACAGGTTAATAATTCCTTTGAAATTTTTGTTTTAGACCAACATTTCGGCCGCAAGCGTAGACATTATACAGAACCTTTCTTCTTTACATGTAATTTCAACAATTTATTTAACTATTATACATACATCCAATAAATAAAATAAAAAAATCATTATGTATTCGTCATGAATGTACTTATTTATAAAAAAAAAAATTGGACTGATTAGTTAAAAAAAATGCGAAAATCAGTGATTTTCCGGAGGGTCACACTGAGACGATCTCTTAAGGTATTTCGTATACCCTACAATTATTAAAAAAATTAAGAAAATGTCGGAAATTAAAAAAATATTGTCGATTTGTTCATTGCTGAATTGAGATTATTTTTGGCCCGTCCAAATTACATCATACAAATGGATTATTGGAAGCTCATTGTAAATACATACAAACATACAAAAAGAATCCGGAGAATTATTATTAAATGTAAATGATATTTCAAAAAAATATTTTCTTGTAAAAATGCTAAGTTGGTAGGAATGTCCTTAATTATTATGTTAAATATGAGCGCGATCTGTCAACCAGTTTGTTGCGCTCTTGCTCGACTCGTCCCGATAAAGCTTAATTTTTTTCAAAAAGAGTTTTGTTTTGAGTTTTATTTACAATTTCCGGGTCTTACTTTTTTACTATGCAAATTTGTTATTTGGAAAAGAAACCGTAATGTACAAGATACTTGTTAACTGTTCAAAAATGAATGAATATGATGAAGCAATTCCCCATATTTTGGAATCTTTGTTTTAAAAAAGGGAAGAATGCGACGAAAGCCATCAATGAAATTTGTGAAGTTTACGGAGACGATGCTTTATCAGTTCGTGTAGCACAACAATGTTTCGTTCGCTTCCGTCCTGGAAATTTAGATTTACACTGACGAAAGTTCTACACTGATGGAATAATGCCTCTAGCGGAAAAATGGCAAAAAGAGGTCGATCAAAATGATACATATTTTTATATTTTTTTATTATTATAAACATTAAAAAATAAGTTGAAATTTGATTAGAAATACGAAAAGACTTTTTCGACTAAACAATTCTCAGTTGGATTGAAATTCATATAGCATACAAAACATACAAAAATGCAAGTAATACTTGTATTTGTGTATACTCAAACAATTGAACAATTCTACATACAATAACTTGAACATGATTTACTTTCAAGTATAACACCACACAGTTTGCGAAGCAAGCAAACATTTTGACTTGAAAGTCACTTTAAATGTCAAGTGAATTGAAAGTGTTTAAATTCTGTGTGAATATGCGCACAATTGAGCCACAAGAAAAATAGCACCGATGATAGTATTACACTTCAACATATCCTTAAGCAACACTTCAAGGATAAGTGAGCAACACTTGACGAAATAATGCAAACAATCTGCAAAATGAACATTATATGGAAACTTATAGTAGATATGGTCTTACATACATATACCTTTGTATACTGCACATCTACAATGTTTCAGCGTATTGTGGTCTGCTGCATTATAGCCAGTAGGAACATGAGATGCTAAGCTAAACGCATACATTCATAGATTCATGGTTGAGCAAATGTTGCAAGCAACTCTCACATAATCAGTAACGGAAGTTTGCATTAAAATTTAACTGTATGGAATATTGTCATAAAAAGCTAAAGTTGCTTACGACCATAGCGTTGCACAGAGCGAAGAAAATAAGATGGCTCGTCTTTACAGAAGCAACAGAATGTCAGTTAACAAGTAAAATCGAAGACATTTTTATTGCTTGTTTTTACTACCTCCGCGTCAAGGAGTTTACCAAACCGCAAATAGTCATATCGATAAGTAAGTGGTAAGAATCAATAAAACCATTATGACGCTTGTAGTAAAAAGAAACTTAGATAAGTATGCATAGCATAACGACACCCGTTGATTTTCATGAAGTTGGACGAGAATACAAGGTATATTAAATAGAACAATATCGCACCTTAAATAAAACTAATATCAGTTGATCTTGAACTTTGAATATTAGTTTTCGAGAAACTACGTCTTCTCGTGAATTTAAAAACCATAAGCTTAACAAACATCATTTAGAATAAACTTACTCAAATAGAATATATTATATTCCGTGGGACAGGGAAATAAGTTAATACATATTAATATAATAACAACTGCAAGTTTGGAAGCTATAAACTGATTATTTTTTTCCAAAAATGTTCTTTGTATCATTGAAGACATCCCAACATAGCATAAGTATATTAATATAATGTCTAAAATGTCTGCATCTATCCTACCAAGAGCCCAGTCTTTTTCCTTGATTAATGTTTGTGATTTGGTCTTTAGTTTCCGATGGGTTTCAATTTGCTATGAATTTCTTTTTTTTTTGCCATTTTTAAAGGCTTTTGCACTCGATAGTAGATAAAGACTAGTCCCAGGACAAACCCCCATAAGCTGATGTTGAAGGCGAAAGCTATTTAGTTCATGAAAGACCTAGCTGCAAATCAAACCGGACGAAGAAAAAGGAAGAAGGAAGGAAAAGGAAGAAAGATTGGTTTAGGCAAAAGGAAAAATGGGAAAAACCAGAATACTAGGCGTCGTGACCGCAATTCCCGTCCAATGATCCGAAATTCGCTAACTGGTTTGTGAAGGGGATTGAGGGCAAAAGGTAATAGCGGAGCCGGTTAAACGTCCAAAGCGAAAGGACGACACTTTAAAACTTAACGTCAAGCTCGATCAATAAATATATTCAACATCCAGGACTGCAACAATTGCCAGCGAGATACCCAAGAGGTATTTAATTGAGGCGCTCATTTGACTGAAACAACCTCTTAGGTCAGATTACGCAGAAATAGTGGAAGCTGCACTATTCGCAAAAACGAATATTATTCAAAATCCTAAAATGTTCGCTCGCTGCTATGAGTAAAGTAAGTGATGGTGAAGCTTCAAGGCCATCCATAATCCATACCATTCCGAATACTAATGTGCCAACTGAAAATTTGATAGTGTTGAAGGTCACCAACTCCGGCAAAAAGGATGGCAGCCAAAACTACATCCTCCAATTAAACAAGTCGGCCGGGGTCATTTTGTATCGAAGATTCGGGAAGATGGCGTGAGATATACATAGATAGCGTGAACTTTCGCCGGAAAAGCGCATTGTGAATTATTTCCCTCGCAAGAAACTCATGTAACCCCATAAGCAAGCTCGAAGACTTTAAGATCAGTCGAATAGAAAACATAGAGTAGTCGAAAAAGTCTTTTCGTATTTCATAATCAAAATTCAATTTATTTTTTCTTTTTATATTTATATATATTTGGACGACCACTTGAAATTTCCAGCACAGAAGCGTGCGAACCATTGTTAGTGCTACAAGAACTGATACAGCATCGTCTCCGTAAACTTCACAAATTTTATTGGTGGCTTGCGTAGCGAATTTCTTCATTATTTTCATTAATTTTTGAGCAGCTGTAACTTTTTTTCAACTTCCCCGAATTTAATTTTTTTGGTTACATGAAGCTTAAAATCTCACCTTTCCAACACTATATGATATATGTATAATGTGATTAGTAGCACTGGATGTATGCGACTGCAACGACTTCTAACTATTAACAAAATACGAAAATACTTTTTCGACTACCCGATATTTTTAATAAAAGTCACAAAAATGGATTGTTTGATGTCAACCAAACAAGCAAGGTGTTATTTCTAAGTAAGAAAGTATACAGATTAGTAACTTTTTAGATTTTCTGACATACTGATTCTAGATGTGTGCAGTGGATACCCCTTAATTGCAGAACCAGAAAGCAATTGAAGGCCAAATTAATACCTATGAAACTCCTGAGATAATAGCCTAACCGATTTAATGCTCAGAAAGAATTAAGAATTATACACCTAACCCAGAGGTAAACGTTAACTGGTTAAACCTATAATTACATACCTATAATAATTTACAAAGTCGCTTAAAGAGAGTCAAGAAAAAACGGAAGTACTAACAAGAAATCACAACGCTAACACCACTCGTTCCACATTCCCATTATCGTTTTAATTTCGCTGTCACTGACAGCTCGTAATTGATTGCATATTTCACTGTGATTGCGCTAAAATCGACGTTCGTCGGAAAGTGTGTGTACGTGAAATGCATATAGCGGCGCAGCAAGCGAGAGCGAACAAAAATAGCGCGCTCCCTATTCATTCATTTCACTTTTTTCCTGCTTTTTGTGTGAAATTTCTTTTGGCGAAATTAGTTGAAATTGGCAATTTGCATGTCAAGCATGTCATTGCATTGACACACTCGCAGTGACAGGATAAAGAACGCCGAGTTGTTTAGCGCTGCTGCTTGCCGCATAGAAGGGAGAACGAGAGCGAACGGGAACGAGAGAGAGAGAGAGAGTATGATAATGCAGAATTAGTGCCAGCGTACGATTGAAAGTTTGAAGGCCACTTAATTATTTCAAATCAAGCGAGAGTATGCGGAGGCTACGGAGTTCGGTAAAAGCTAACGGTTTTATGCTTAAACCCATTCATTGCATGCTTCGCCTATTGAATTTTTATTTCTATGGCACAGCATTAAAGTTACATAGACGCAAACTGCATACATATCAGTGCACAAGGTAGCTAAGCTCTAGCTTTATAGCACACTTTTGGGCGCATTTTTGCTACGAATAATAATAATCCCTTATCGCTTTATCTATGCTAATTTTCAATTTCATTTCAATGCACAAACTGTCGCTGACAACACTTCGTTAACCTTCTTTGATTTCCATATCGACACGCCACGTGCTCATGTGTGTGTGTGCGCTGGTGGATTAGGGTGCAGAAAAGCGTGTCATAGAAGCTTGGTCGCTGGAGCATAGCAGGGTTGTGTCACTTCAGCTTTTTTCAGATAATATTTATACCCTAAACAGTATATATTCAGTTTGCCATGAAGTTTGCAAAACTTATACGGAATTTTGGAGACTCTAAAAACTATTTACTTGAAACTAAGTTACTGTTGATCTGTCCGACAGTCGGTACATATGCGGAATAGTTCCTCAATTTTTGAGATATCGATCTGAAATTTTGCACACGTCCTTTTTTCTCCAAGAATCTGCTCATTTATAGAAATCGCTGATATCGGAACACTATAGCATATAGCTGCCATACAAACTGGCCGATCAAATTCAAGTCTTTATATGCAAAACTCTTTAATTTGACGAGATATCGGCACCAAATTTGGCACAGGTTATTATATAAGACATCGCTACAATCTCAGAAGAAATTGTTGAGATCGGACAACTATAGCATGTAGCTGTCATACAAACTGGACTATCAAATTCGAGTCTTTATATGCAAAACTTTTTAATTTGACAAGATATCTTCACGAAATTTGGCATGGGGTTTTATTTTAGGCAGCGCTGTAATCTACGAAGAAATGGTTCAGGTTGAATTACTATAACATATAGCTGCCATAGAAACTGGTCGATCTAACTCAGGTCATTGTATGGAAAACTTTTTTGTTTTCAAAGATTTTTTTTCAAAAATTTTCACTGATTAATATCCAAGACAACACTACAATTTCCGAACATATTATTCAGATCGGACCCCTAAAACATATAGCTGTCATACAGCAATCAACCCTTTTATGCTACAAAAAATATGAAGGGTATTATAGCTATAGCTTCGTTGTAGTCAAAGTTAAGTTTCTTCTTTTATACACACCTACATCAACATGTGTATTTGTGTGATAATGCACCGTTATCGGCAATGGCACCTCCATCATAATCATCACCATCATGATAACTAGCGAACGAACGAACGTCTGCATAACCATCAAACTACCATGTTAGTCAGCATGCCAGTCAACAGCAACAGCAACAACAATAACAAGAAACTAGTCATGAAACACAACAACAAACTGGTAAAAAACAACAACAATAGACCAGTCATCAACTCTGTGTCATTGAAGGTGTAGTTTTGTTGCTGTGCCTTAAAATTCGCCTATATGCGCGCGTTGACTGCCAATCTGTCCACGTCCTTGGTCCCGTAGCTGCTTTGAGTGCGTGGCGGAAACGGTTTGCGTACGTGATTTCATGCCACATTGTCATTTTTAGTTGACAATTTGATTGCACCCAACTGAATGGGTGAAGACTACTTTGCCACACCCTGCCCTCCTCCACTTGCCGCCGCTAGTTGAGCGCTTTCATCGTCATTTTCGGGGGCACTAGCGTTCAGGGGGGGAGTGACGTGTGTGCAGCGCAATATAGCAGCTTATCAAAGGATTTCCAGCTTAGACAGCGTGTCTGGCATACGTAATCGTCAATTGTTTGCGTTTGCCGCGTTGGGGTAGGGTTGACGGTTCGTCGTAAAATCATAACCTGCCATTAAGCCTATTTGCCAGGGCAGTCAAGTGAAGTGTATCCAGTACCAGCGCTTTCAGTGGGATAAAGGTAGTTGGGGATTTTTGTGGATTTCGGGATTTTTTTAAGTCATTTCATTTTTCTTTTCACAGAAAGAAAGAAAGCGGAAAGCAGAATATCCGAAATGACGGGCTCTGAGTGAAATTATGTAGTACAGAAGATTTAAATAGCAAACACAGACGGTAATTTACAAAGTCTATCGTGAATTTTTTTTTTACTTTCACTAGTTTGACGGAACAAACAGCCCAACTTTTCATGTTTTTTTTTAAACCTGCAGTCTGTGATCTCAAGAAACTTTCAAATGGTGACTGGGACTTAGGTTCACTTCCTCCATCACTTTCTTTTCAGACTACTTCCTCAACAGCCAGAATAATTTCTTTTCAAAATAGAATACATTTTTTCGTGTCTGAAAATGGTTTAAAGAAAATATATGTTTGAAGATACCATCTGATACTGTACTCGTACCAAAAATTTTTACTGAGCGCCATTCACTTGAGAGTTCTCAGAAACGTTTTTTTAACACATGGTTCAAGCAGCTCACGAATTCTGGTCTTTGAACAAGTATCCTATGGGTACCTAAGAAGGCGAAACATCCCCTCCGAGGGTTGTGCGCTGGGCTTGGGACCCGCCACGTAAAAAACGCACCCAATGAAAAAGAACAACAAGTGTTGGATGAGAGACCCCCCCTTTGTTGACGACGATGGCAAACGAATTCAAGACTACGATTTGACGGCATGCACCTGGAATATCTGGTCCCTTAATTGGGAAGGTGCCGCCGCCTAGCAGGTTGATGTCCTCGTTAGAAAGAAGGCCAAGATGGACGGATCAAGGACTGAGACGAGTAGGTCCTTGTGGCATTTACTACAGTGGCCATATAAAGGAGCACAAGTTCGGTGTGAGATTCATGGTGGGAGAGAGATTCCGTCGCCGAGCCTTGTCATTCACCCCAGTGGATAAACGCCTAGCCACAATCCGCATCAAAGCGAAGTTCCTTAACATAGCACTGATTTGCGTCCACGCTCCGACGAAAGAGAAGGACGATGTGACAAACGAAGTCATTGGTTTTCCGAAAAGGTAAAAGAACAGCTGGTACGATGAAGAGTGTCGTGTCGCAGTGCAGAGAAAACAGACTGCCTACCTCGAAACGGGATGGAATAGATACCGAGAGCTGAAGAGAGAACCGAGACACATTTTCAGACAAAAAAGAGAAAGGCCGAAATGCTAACGGAAAGTTTTAAGACCAGAGACTTTTATAGAATCCCCAGAGGTGATCTAACGGCTGCTGCCCAAAGCACACAATTGAGAAGTAAAGTAAACTCTATAAGTCACTCATTATTCCAGTCCTGCTAGGTGGTGCAGAGACATGGACGATGATAACATCTGATAAGTTGACCTTTCGAGAGAAAGGTTCTGCAGAATATTTATGACCCTTTGCGCATTGGCAAGGGTGAATACCGCAGTCGGTGAAACGATGAGATGTACGACATACACAGCGACATTAACATAGTTCAGCGAATTAAGAGAGCGTGGCTACGTTGACGAGGTCATGGCGTTCGAATGGGCGAAAACACTCCAGCTCTGAAAGTTGAAAATTCGACGCCGTACCCGCCGGGGGGAGCAGAGGAAGAGGAAGACCTCCACTCCGTGGGAGAGATCAGGTAGAGAAGGACCTGGCTGCACTTGATATCTCGAATTGGCACCGAATTGCGAAAAGAAAACACGACTGGCGCGTTCTTGTAAACTCGGCTATAACCGTTTAAGTGGTGTCTACGTCAATCAAAAAGAAAAACCACACTAGGGCTTATTTAATAGTGGAGAGATGGTTTCTTCATTCCAAGCTATAGAGCCGACTAACCTAAGTCAAGTGCTTTGTTAAACTCATTTTTGACCATTATGGCACTGATATCAAAATCTTCTTACTGATTAATGATGCTTTTATCGGTTGTAATTATTTACATTTATATGTAATATGTATGTAAAAGTGTATGAAAATCATTAACGTCTCACAATCAATTGCCAATCATCGTAAAGCTCATTTAATTATGTAATCTATGTAAAGTTATGCCATTAAAGCTCATCAAATTATGGAATTTGGCATTAAATGGCATTAAATTGCACACTCGAACACACACACACGCACGTGGATGCAAAATGATGGCAGCATTATGCAACTCAGCACCAATACAAAATGTCAACGCACGCACACAAATGCCTATAGCATTAGAGTGCCGAAACAGTAAATCTGCATATGTAAGCTTTTAGAATTCAAATTAAAATATGTCATTGTGTTGGTTGGTAAGCGTATCTGTGTATATTCATATAAACATAGATAACTAGAACATTAACTGTAATGTGCGCTAGTGGTTTTACTGTAATTATGCGAACAATTGCCAAACTCATTTCCTCGGTCAAACCGTTATTTATTTGGGTGCATATGTTTGTGCGAAAATTTTGGCAAAATGTTGCGGATACAGGAAATGTTGCATGCAACATATTCAAAATGTCACAAAGTGTCGCTAACTATATAATATACATATGTATATAGATGCGAGTGTATAACCCGAATTTACTTTTCAAATACAAATTTACCGGTTTGTGAGGACCCCGCAAGAAACATGGACCCTTGAACTATCATTGTCATACAACTGTATAGCCAGTTGGCAAAAACTTCTTCGACAGGTAAGTTGTATCTTCTACGTGGTTGTCGACTGTGCTCTGGGCTCTTGCCTAGCTAAGTCATGGCATTGCAGATAGACGGCACCTAGTGAAGTCTAGACGAAAATGGAGAATGAAGTTGGTGCGGTGATATGCGGTCTAGATTGAGGAGGAGTGAGCCTTTTAAGTTGCTGGACCACTGCAATACAGGGTCAGAGATCGGTCTTTGCTAAGGAAAAAGCCGCGGAGTTAGAATACATCAGTAGGCACCTTCAGCTCCAACTTAACATCTGCGTGGGCAAGAGCAGTAATTATGAACGTAACCTCATAGCGAATAGCAGCCAAAAGTGTCTTTGGAAGCAGGGCAGCAATAGACAGTGTCTCCATGAATAAGCGAATAAACTTTACTAGGTGCCATGTCGCAAAGCCTGGCAATAAGGTAGTGGCATATGCTGAGCCCATGCATTATCTCTACGACGACTTGGAAAAAAAGTTTAAAAGGTTCGATGGAATGATCAATCAGAATGCAAAACTGCAAAGGTTAAGTGCAAAGTAATGATTTCGTGAGAATTTTGAATTAAATTCCGAGTACGGACTTATACCATAGCGCTCTGAGTTCAAGCGGGTGGAAAGTAATACATTTTCCTGCAGGGAATATACATATGTATATATCTACAACTAACGATGGCGTTTTTGTGAATTAAAAGTTTAAATTTGTAATCATGTAATTTATTAAAAGTTACAACAACTAGAAACTATTTTATACTTTACAAAAAGCATACAAATTTAAAACTTTACAATGAAGTGTTGATCCATTACCTCAATACTGTTCAGTTTTTATACAAAACGTACTTAATGATTGGTGACAATCAACAATTTTTCGAACTTGATAAAATTCGTAATTACAATTAAATTTAATATGTTTCAGCAATTATTGAGCCAATAAAATTGTAACTGAAAAATTAATCTTTCTAATAATAAACTTCGTAGTCGAACTAATAGTAGTTGCCTTCGATTAGCCAAGTGTTGGAGAGAAGCGAATCGAACACTACTAGATGTTTAAGAGGAAATACTATTTTCCAATATTTTAAGAATCCTACATTATACCCTGTCACTTATAATGAGTACAATAGAAAGAAAATTATAAGAGTTTCATGACCTCGACATCAGAAGAGTTTACAATCAACAGTGACTTACAAAGCTCACACTTACAGTCTGTCAAGTAAGAGCGTGGTCGACCTTACCGACAGTTAATGAAAGATTTCGCTCTAATTCCTTCGCGAGCCGATAGAGGGAAGCTTTGTCCTTGATGCATTGTCAACAAAGCTTCAATTGTCGCTGATCTTTTGAAAGAGAATCACGTTAAACACCATGAGTGCAGTACGCGTCGCGCCACGAGGCTGTGTTCCTTTGCATCCACCCGAAAGGTCCCAAAAAGTAGTAAAAAACAGCTACTACATATATGATAAAGTCGAAGGCATTTGTACAGAAGTGGATACAGTGATATATAGTGGCTAAAAATGTCGATGATTTACCAGAATGTGGTTCGACAGGAAAAGTGAACAAAAAAGATGAAAAGGGAATAGTGAATCTGTTTTCGCGGAATCCTGCTTTAACACTGCAGCAAGAACAAGCAAAATTAATAGCAAGAGGTTTAGATATATCCTAGGAAACTATCCGAACCCTTCTTCATACTCATAATCTGAAATGGCGCAACACAATGAAGAAGCATCTGTTGACTGAAAAACTTGTGACAAAGCGACTCGCTGGGGCGCATGAGAATATTGAGATTTTGAAAATGTCATTTTAACGTGAAAGTTCTATATGGTCAACTTCCACCAATAGGCTTGTTGGAATAAAGGTGCATCTTTTCCCTGCTTCCCAAAGCAGGGATTCGGCACTTTATACCTCTTTACTGTCAACCTAAATGCCAAGAAAAATGATAAAAATCTACAAAAAGGCTTTGTTGCTATCTGCCAAATGATGGTTCATCAGAAAAAATTAAGACTGGATTCTGTAGGAGGACAACGATCTTAAACACCGCAGTAACCTCTGTGCTCAGTGGAAAACTCAATCTGGTATCGTTACATTGGATTGGCCGTCGCAGTCGCCCGATGCAAACTCTATTGAAAATGTGTGGGCATATATTAAATAGAAACTTCGTAGAAGACGCACATACACTTTGAAGCAGTTATCTTACGAAATTCGTCAGATCTGGAGATCCTTGCCAGTAGAATAGTATAGTAGTAGAAAGCATGACTCGGAGAAGCCAGGCAATTATCCACGCCGGTGGTGACTGGACACATTATTGACCAAATTGCATCATTGTTTGTAATGGATACAATGTATATACATATACTTGTAAGTATGAAAGTTTCATAAAATAATTTTTTTATAAATTAACACGACCACGCTCTCAGTCTGTCAAGTAGACTGTACATCCGGTTCAATTTCTGCAATCTAAGAGATGGAGTCTGGTTAGTAACCGTTCTTAAATGGGCCCTGCAGTTAAACTATACTCACTCGCTATGGAGGAAAGTTAAAGTATTTTATACGCGAAAGGCAGGTAAAAGCTCTCGTAAAACAAAGAATTTTCCTCATTTCTCTCAAAAGCATTGGGAAGAGTAATAGAAATACACATAAGAAATAAATTAATCCCAGGAAAACTGGCTGTTTCGCAACTATTTTAAAGGAAAATACACCTCATCAGCGCCGGGAAGTTTCAACGATGTACAGACCTGTCCAAAGGATCTTATATAATTTAACTTATATTTGGTCTCCAATGTTGCTTTCGCTTACAGAAAAAAGCGGGAAAGTAGGCAGAGACACAAGGATAAGCATCAAGTGGGAGGTGGTGTCTTCAAAACACATGAATGAATGACATATGAACTGTTTTAGGAGTCTTATTCTAACAGACATACCATCAAACTGGGAAAATCAGGCAATGGATATTGTAGAAGCTGTTAGGACATAGAAGAAGGAAACATTACGGAACATCTTCTAAGCGAATGCAAAGCTTTGTATAGTAAAATAATTGCAACTATCAGTCGAGGGTTTCTTGACTGTTTCTAGGAACTTTAACAGGAAACTCAGGGTAGTTCTGAGAGGATACAATAGAGTGAGCGGATTTTAGTCGCGGCGGTTTCATAATGGCCGCTCTAATCGAGATAATTAGCTTCTCCGAATTATTAAAACCACCACAAGCATATACGAAAAATTTGTATAATGTCGCCAGAGAAACTTAATTAATTGATTATTGTTAATTGGGATGATCAACGCTTAAGCCAAAATAAATACCATAATCAGTTCCTTAAGACACATAAAATTTCGATACAGAACCGAAATGTAGCCAATTGTAACGACTTCATAACCACTCCATCTACTTTCATATCAATCAATTTGAGCAACTACCACTTATGTGTAAGCAATATGCATTTATTCTTTTAGTCAATTTCGAAAGAAAATCTCCGATTATTTGAAAGAGTTGCTTGCTGCATTGACTCAGAGACAATACGATAAATTGTCCATCAAAAGCGAGCATATATTGCACGTCAGCAAAGTTAAATATATACATTTGTTACTTCAAATAAATTCAATTTCAATTTCAATTCAATCACAGTTACCTTTGAAGCGCAACCGAGATTCAAAGAAGAAAAACTAAAGCTGAATAAAAGTGCCGTACAATACTGTAGTTACATATATACCAACAAGATACAAGCATGTGAGCTCAGCTGCAAGTTGTAGTAAATAAATTTTTAAACATAACAAATCACTTCGAAGAAACTTTCCGATTGCGTATGTCTGTATGTGTGTGCAAGATATGAGCACCTTTCGCTTGGCAGAATTGCATTTGTATTAGAAAGTGACGGATTTATTTGAGCTGCATTTATTCAAGAAGTACTACATATGAAGTCGCTTGTAAACACTCGTTTATACTTTTATCCAACCACTTGCTGCACTGAGATCTTTATATGATTACATTGCATTACAGTTCAATCGAATGTTGACTGTTGATGTTGAGGAGAGAGTAGAGCAAATGTTTGTATTTCGTTGTGTATCTCAAGTTGTTATTAGGTGGAAAACTATGAAGGACATATTGTGGCAAAAGTTAATGCAGAAGTAAAGTGGGCGTTGTAATAAAAGTAATTGAGTGTTATAAATTTCCGAACTAATAAATAAATATGTTATGTCATAACGGGGTTTTCAATAGAGACGCTACAAAAGTGGACCGATAGGGACAGCAAACGACCCCATAGTTTTCCGCTCCTTTAACATTTCTCTTAAGTAAGATTTGCCACTTCATCATGGAAAGATATACGATCTAAAACGAATCGAAATTATTAAAATTTACTACCGAAATTCGGAGTCAGTGATCTCTCACACGTCGTTCTCAAGGGTTGGGCATCTGTGTGACGCCCTTGCAGTAAATTTTGCGAAAAAATCTTGGCCTACATCTCTACAAGATCAAATTAACTCAAGAACTGAAGTCGCTTAACCACCAGAATCATGGTATGTTCGTGATTTGGGCTAAACAACAACTTGAAAATTATTCGGATTTTCATCCAAAAATTTACTTCAGCGAAGAGGCTAATTTCTGGCTGAATGGCTTGGTCAATAAGCAAAATATGCGTTATTTTTCAGGCAGCAATATCCATGTACTCCGTGAGTCACTATTGCATCCTGAAAAAATTACGGTTGGTAGGCCGGCGGCGTCATTGGGCCGTACTTCTTCCGTAATGATCAAGACCGGAACATTATTGTGAATGGGAATCGCTGCCGCTCTATGATAACCGAATATTTTTGGTTCGAATTAGATTGTGGCTCCAACAGGACATCGCCACAAGCCACACAGCGAATATCACAATCGATTTATTGAAAATCAAGTTTTGTGAACGTGTTATCTCACGAAATGGCCCAGTTAATTGGGCGCTTCGATGGTGCGATTTGACGCCGTTAAAATATTTCATGTGGGGTTACGTCAAGTCTATGGTCTATGGCAACAAGCCAGCGTTGATTAATGAACTTCGCACGAATATCGAACGAGAAATTGCAACTGTATAAGCCGATTTATGCTTGAAAACAATCGAAAATTGGATTGAGCGTCTGGACTTCTGCAAGCATGCCCGTGGTGGCCATTGAAAAAACCTTTATTAGCCTTAAAAGGGGAGGGACTAAACCTTATGAATAAAAGGTCTCTATTCTTCTTCCGAAAATATGCTATGACCCAAAGAGCAATAATAATCTTCCGGTTTCCGTAATTTTGGAGTCTAATATATCGAAAATATAGGAAATTAGCCATTTCGATTGTTATATATGCCTTGTATAGATTGCTCAGGAGCTAAACATTGCACAAGAGACTATTTGGAAGCATTTTAACAAGGCTGGATACAAAAAGAAGCACGATTCAAAAAACCTTCGACCGAACTTCCATCAGTGAATCGCTGCTAAATAGCAACAAATTCGTTCAAAAAGTATCGGCATAATGGCAGGTCGCACACATCGATAATGAAGTACTAGAAGCTCAGGCAATTCGGTTGAATGGCGGATCAGATACCACATTTTTAGTGGTTCGCCAAGTACTATAGTTTAACTTGGAAAGCAAAGATCAAAAATCTTTATAAGAAGAAATTTAAATAAAGCGGTAGCGCTGTCACGATCTCAACATGTACTAAAAAGCTAGCGCGGGTAAGGAAAAATCTTTGGATTGATTGCCAGATGTTGTGAAGCATTTTTCTTTGAAATCTCAGGTTTCATCACAAGAGGATTGATCAATATAACTATATTTATCCAGTAAAAAAGACATCGACAGCAAACATGTCACATTGAAGAAGATGTGAGATGTGCACATGTCTGACGGCTGAGTTCAGCTCATCAAGTTAGAAATTTCACTTCATCCTCTGCTCTTTACGAAACAAATTCAACTTATCAATAAAAATACTGTCAGTCTCCAGAACGTTTGCACATTCACATCTTCTTCAATGTGACAGAATTGCAGTCGTGTCTTCCTTTAGTAGATTGAAGAAAGATTTTCAAGAATCGATATGTGAAAGTCAAGCTTAATCTCAATTTTAATAAGGGGAAGTTCTATCGACATAAAACCCAAGCAACTGGAGGATATTTCCGGTAAGCTCTGCCTATAATTACTGAATTACTATTAGCTAAGTACTTAAAGATATCTTAGTATGCGTAATACTTGAAGAACTAGTTGGTATCAGTTCTATTTTAACTAAAAAAATTTTGATGAATATGTAACTATTGTGTCTGCTTTCTGACGCCTTTGACATACCCATGTACCCTTGTCCAAATTCAAAACTTTCTCTGCTCAAATTGCATTAGAAAAATTGAAGATCATATCAACTATTCTTTATCAACACACATAAAGTAACAATGCTTGAATAATGATGCAATTTTCATGCCCCTGCTGTGTCAAGTAATGCGAAACGAAACTGTTTCTACTTTCTTTGAGGCGAAAAGAAATCAGAAGGTGATAGGCGAATTACAGTTGAACTACAATACGTTTTGACAAAACTAACTACGGAACATCATATGGCCCATATTCGTATATATACTATATCATTTATCCTATTGACTGAACTCTCAAGTTTTTGTATTAAAATTTTTATTTTTTGACAAGCTATCTTCACAAAATTTGGCTTAGATTATTGTACAAGACATCATTACAATCTCAGAACAAATGGTTCGGATTGGATCACTATATCATGTATCTGCCATTTAAACCGGCCGATCTTAATACGACTTGGAGATTGTTTACATGAAAATATTATGCTCTGATCTTTCAAGTAACTAAAACTACTCACAAAGTTGACTGTAGCGCCATTGAACAAAGGAAAATATGGGTAAATGTATTGGCACTGAAGTATCACTCCATCAAAGCGTGTTTGCAATTCCACAAAGCAGTCAGAGAAAGAATCGAAAATAGCAGGAGATCAAAGCAATAGCAACAAGGATAATATTTTAAATAGAAAAATTGAAAATAAATCAGTAGCAACCCAAGACACGTCAATCTCAAGCCACAATTTTACAACCATTGCTTGCGTCTTCTTGCTGCCGCGCTTCAGTGACTATTGTGTTGCCTTCCGAGAAGTCACTTCCAATATTTTACTTCAGCAGCGCGCACTTTGGTATTTGAGGACCATTGGTCACTCTGTTAGGACAGCTGCCTACAGAATTAACTTGTTTGAATGTTTGACTTTGCGGAGACGAGTTTGATTTATTGAGTAGAAACAAATATGCTATACTCGTAATTCCATTTGTTCGATTAGTTTTGATCAAGTATTCTTTCATGCTAGTATTTTATTGTTTTGTATGTATAGTGAAAGCTTTTTTATTGTAATACTTCTTCATTTTTATTCACGCTTACTTTGAAATCAGTGTCATTTTATCGACACATTGCCATCATTTTCACGGCTTTGATGAATATGGTTCATATTAGGCGAATAGAAAAGAAAACAACTTTTGATAGTCTATGCTCCTTCACTCTTTATACGACCGCGATTATCGCCAAATTGCAGAGCCGCAACAAAATCCTCAAGTCGCTAGCCGGCAGCACATGGGAAAAGGACAAAAAAAACGTTGTTAGAAACATAACTGGCCGGTCCTTAACTACGCCGCACCAATATGGTTGCCTGGATGCAGTGAAATGCAGTCGAGGAAGCTTTAGACCCTTCAGAATACTGCACTCGTCATAACGCCTCTTGATGTCTCCTATCAAACACCTATGTACATAAAAGGGCCCGTATGCTTCCAGCTAAGAAGCATAATGAACTCACTCTTTCGCAGAAATCGGCCCTGCAATCACCTGCTTGGAGCGGAACCGCTTCCTAGGAACATCAAAAGGTTATTCTTCAATTACAACAACGACATTAAACAGTACGCCGACCAGACTTCGGACGCAACAAACTTCCGACAAGCACTGACCGCCATTCACAGTGGAGCTATTAACACCTACACCAATTCCCTTCCAGTGAATTGCGTACTCGGAGTCAAACCTCTACCCATCGCAGACGAAGAGCTCGAGTTGCCGCGAGAAGTGAACGTGGCCCTCGCGCAGCTTCGTTCTGTATACTGTAGCAGGTTCAACTCCTACTTATCTATAATAGACCCCGACATATCCAACATATGTCCTGCATGCAATGAGTCTCCGCATGACACTAGCCACCTCTTTGCATGCCCCACCAACCCTACTCATCTGACACCCCTCTCCCTTTGGTCCAACCGCGTCGAAACAAGGATACCGCAATGGCAACTATACAAGATCGAAGACGACTCACGGTTGGACTCCAGAATTCGCTGGAAAATTTTCGATGTTGCGATATGCTCTCTCGTTGAGATCGAAGGTAGTTTTGATAACGGGGAAAGGGAATGTGGTGGCTCCAGTATGCGGATGGATAGAGGCTGTAGTGCATACTAGGATAGCTGAAATCACCTTGGGGATAGTAAGATTCGTCTTGGTAGTACGACTGCCCATAGGGTGCAGTTCTAACCCACTATTATGGAGCCTAGTCGTAAATGAGGTCCTTGAGTTGCTCACAAGCAATGAGATTCGGTTCCAGGGGCACGCCGATAATATTGTCATAGGTTGCAGTGCAAAATCTCAATTATTTTCTATATTTCTAACCACTTTTTTCGAAAAATTTAGTCCTAGTTAGACAAGTTATTTTCCGTTTTTTAGGGTTAAGCTCCAAAATAAGAATATTAATCTTTGCCTTTCGAAATTTAATGAAATAAAAGTCGGATCTTCGAAAAAAGTAAAAAATTTATGTATGAAAAAATCTGGCCTGATTTTCAAACCTTATAATATATCTTCTCCACGACTACTTTTGCAGGAACGAATGCGTTGAACCCAAGTCAAGTAAGTACCTTTTTCCACTAAATCAAGTCGGATATCATGAATAGCACGTTCGATTTAGACATCCAAAGATTGAAGAGAGTCTAGTTTATAGTTAAAACCAAAGACTTCAAAAAACCCCTCAAGAAGTAGTGTAACGGTGTTAAATCACAACTTTTTGTTGGAGTCACATGTTGTTAAGATCAACTTCTTGCAATTTCGGCCATAAAAAATTAGATATCATCAATCTACAAGTATAACATTTTCCATTGACAGTAACGCTGTCACCAGCTTCATTTCGAAAGAAGTACGGAGCGATGATTCCACCAGATCAAAAACCACACCAAACTGCCAATTTAAGTGAATGTAATGGTTGCTCTTGATTAATTTGTGGATTTTTTTCGCACCAGAATCGCCAAATTTGTTTATTTACCTCACCACTCAGACGAAAGTGAGCATTATCGGAGAAAATTTAAAACAATCGTTTTCGTTTACAAGTTGCCTTGGAATGCAAAATCGGTAAATTGACGACGTTAACAGCCGTCCAATGGTTTCAGTTCTTGAGTGAGAACAGTTTTATATGGTTACAAGCCCAAATCCTTTCTCAAAATCCGCCAAGTTGCGGGTTGAGACAGTTCCAATTCTTGAGAACGTCTTGGAATCGACAAATTGCGGTCTTCAGCAACACTTGCCTGAACGACAGCAATATTTTCATTTCTTGTAGCGGTTTCGGAATGCTTGGAATAATTATGGACGATTATTATGACCAAAAAATGGCAAAAGCGCACGAAAAGTTCATATCATTCTTATTGGAAAACCCGCTACTTAAAAACAAAATATATCCTCTGACAGTATTTTTATATTTTAGGTCAGCTTGATACTCAGAAAAAATTAAAATTATTGCCGAGCTATATCTCTATTCTAAATGAGAAGCAGAATTTTCTCAGTCAAAATATCAATTTTCTGAACCAACGAGTTTAAACTTTGGCTATGATCGTTCAACTTTGGAGACAAAATTAAAATTTTTACGATGTCCATATCTACATCTGAAAATAATTAATAAAAAAACAGGCGCTAAGAGCATATATTTATATAATTTTTATATTGAATCTTCCATGCCTCCGTAGACTTCATTAAAAATAAATGGTCCGAAATTAAAATCTACATCAGTGTATGTCTAATTTGTTGTTGCATTTTAATGAAAGCACGAGTATCTTCAAGCATCAGCTTAATCTCTCAAGAGCGCTAAAGTCATCTTGTTAATTAAATGACCATGCTAAGCAACACTTTCCTTATTCATAGCTAATTTACTCACTTACTTTGTGGGTGAATTTTAAATTTTCTCAGAAACTTTAGTTCAAAATGCAGCATTTGAGATGCGCTCCGTCATTTATGGAAAGCAATTAGTTGGATAATTGAAATAAGGCAGAGAGAAAATTGTAGACATAGAAGGTGTTGGAAAAGGCTAAGCAATATGGTGGTTAGGATGCTGATTAAATTGAAGGTTAGTAATTTGAAGAAATTTTTTAATAAATATTATATGTGAAATTTTAAAAATTTTGTTTTCATAGGAAAGGGGTTTGGTAAACCCGTACTTGTACTGTGCACTATGTATGTAAAATATATGATGCGCACAACTGCGCCGATCCGTTAGTAACGGGTTTTTCTATAGGGCACTACAAAGAAGACGGAGAGAGACAGCACACAACGTCATATTTCTTCCCGCCCTTTTGACATTTCTCTTCAGTAAGATTTGCCATTACATCATGGAAAGATAAGTGATCTAACAAATTGAGCGTCTAATGGAAAAATTTGAATCCACAGGCACAGTAAAAAATGTTCCCGGGCCAGTGAGGTCAAGAAGTGCCCGTAGTTTCGAGGATATTGCTGTGGCTGGCGCATCAATTGAGGGAAGACCCATAACAGTCTCTCACACGTCATTTTCAAGCGTTGGGCATCTCTGTGACGTCATTGTAGAGAATTTCGCGAACAGATCTTGGTCTAGATCCTTACAAGATCAAATTGACACAAGAACTGAAGTTGCTTGACCACCAGAATCATTGCATGTTGGTGAAGTGGGCTGAGCAACAACTTGAAAATAATCCGGATTTTCATCGAAAAATCATCTTCAACGATGAGGCTCATCATTGAGCCATACTTCTTTCGTGATGATCAAGACCGTCACGTTTCTGTGAATGGAAATCGCTACCGCTCAATGATAACCGAATATTTTCGGCTCGAATTGGATGATATTGGCTTGGACAATAAATGGTTCCAACAGGACAGCGCCACAAGCCACAGAAGCTATACAGAGATTGTCCCAATCGATTTATTGAAAACCAAGTTTGGTGTACGTGTTATCTCACGAAATGGCTCGATCAGTTGGCCGCCTCGGTTGTCCGAATTGATGACGTTAGACTATTTTCTGCGCGGCTACGTCAAGTCTGTGGTCTATGCCAACAACCCAGCGACGACGATTGATGAACTTCGTACGAATATCGAACGTGAAATTGCAGCAATGTCGGCCATACATAGTGGTATCGAATGTTCTTTCCCAGGAATAAAGAATTTCATCAGTCATTCATTTTTGTAGCGCTCATTTGAAAAACTCGTTATAATAATAAGGTTTCGTTTTTTGAAAATGTTTTGTTTGACTTGAAGACCTTAAATTGTGGTAATTTATATTTCAAATCTATTAAATGTAATCATGCTTAATTCAAATGTAAAATTTTTAAAATTTTTCTCCTCCCAAGCACCATCACCAGTCAATTCACTGAGCCAAAGTTTTAATCAATTTCAACATTTTTCCACCGCCTCTTGCCCACAGGTGCCTTTCTTGCAAAGCAAACAAACACTCGCCAACAAATACGTCAATTTATAAAGGGAAGAAATTAAACCACCAAACTTATTTCGCTTTAAGAAAGTATGTGTTAACTTGATTGACGGCTGGTCGTGGCCTCGATGTGGGTTACGTCTCACGCCCGGTGATTGGCATATTGACAGGTAATCACACGCATTAACCTGTCAGTCGCCTGAAGACTAAAATGAACTAAAAGTCAATTTTTCCTACAAAAGGCGGTGGATAAAGATCGATGGGCATACAATAGTAACAGAAGAAATCATGAAACAACAAGTGATTGAAGGAGTGTGAAAACTCACTTTCATATTATATATGGATGTAAGAGTATGTTTCCTTAAATGTTATTTAATAGCAGTCATTGTGTCACGTTGTGAGTATGTAGGTGAAATAACTTTAGACATTTATTTTTTTATAACAATTACTTGGAGATTTAAGTAAATTTGGGTTTATACTAAAACGTAAATATAAATAATAAATAAAGAATATATTTTTGGGTTGCCTTCTCTATACAAATAGGTTTAATTGCTTAATATCGGAAATCGACCTCGATTTTAATCCAGCCAGGCATAGCCAAAATTGCCAAAAATTCAACTATAGGTACCGGGGTAAAAATATACGGTATCCGATGTGACTTCATCTTAAAGAAGGCGGTGCCCTGCCCTTTGTCTCCTTTCAAGCCCTCTCATACCATATCGGTTGTAAAATTTAACGTCTCTGGCGTATTTGGTTACTGATTTATTGCACCTTTAGTAGTTTTTAACAGCATCGTTATATGGGGAGTGAACGGGGTTACAATTCGATTTCATCCATTTGCACACTGTTGCTAAAAATTCTTATAATATCTGCAATACGTCAAAGAGCAAATCCCCTAAAATAGTGGTATATGCGGACGACATCGCCATCTTAATAACGGGTTGGTGTATACAGAGCAGTATTATGACCATTACTGTCAATACAGTACAGAACTGGGCATCGCAAGCGGGTCTGAGGTTGAACCCTGAGAAAACTGTCTCCCAAGGACAACACCAAGTATCAATAGTCTTAGACGGCAAACCATGCAGTTGCTTTAAGAACAACTCCAACGACGCCTCTTGAACTGGTACTAAACCTGCTACCTACAGACTTCTTCGGTGAAAACTGGGCAGAAAAATCGGGCGGGACGACTACCGATCGACCTTCGGACATAGCTTGGTGGGTAATGGTGGTTGGGCAAACACCGACTACATGACTCACTTTTAAACTGGGAAAGAAGGTTCAAAGTAAACAAAGAAAAAGATGGCTGGCGTAAAGGTATATTACCGACGCCCAGCACTATAAGCATCTATATGGATGGATCGAAAATAGACGATGGAGTTGGTACAGGAATATACGGTCCAGAGTTAGGCATAAGGCAACCTTTTAAGTTGCCGGATCGCTGCAGTATATTTCAAACTGAAGTATTTGCTATTGCGAAAGCCGCAGAGCTGGTCTTGAATGCAACTGCAGGCAATTCCAGAGTCTACATCTTCGTAGACAGGCAAACAGTAAAACGGTATATTGGAAGTACACAAAATTTCTATTGGTACTCGATAAAAGAGACTGTAGAAACATGATGGGAATACTAATTCACTGTCTGGTGGCGACACACGCCCGCAAGATGGAGCTGACAGATCGAGAAGCCTGCAGGATATGCCTAGATCTAGGCACCAGGAGACCAATGGAGCATCTCTTGTGCACTTGTCCCGAATTGGCAAGACTACGCTGTAAGCATTTGGGGTACGATACACTATTATATTATGGATATACGTTCTTAACTATGAAATACAAGTTTTCTACTTCTATGAAAAATTTATGCACACTCCCACCTATGTATAACAGATATCGTAAATAACTGTAACAGCACTAACCTTCATAAAAGTTTGATAGGAACCTCGATATGCATTTTATGCATGCAGAAGCGGGACGGATATGCACGGATTTAGAATCAAAATAGAGCTCGTAAAATGAAATTTCACCATCAGAACTTTCTGCGAAATGGTCATAGATGAGTAGAGCTCAGAAAGAATTCTCGTCGTATGTGATAGTTTCTCATATGCCAACCATAATTGATTTCACATTTTTAACTATATTAAATCAAAACTTTTGGCCGCCAGATATTTTTATCGTCGTTTTAAACTCAACAACTTCTTCCCATAACCTCTAACGAACTCACCAATTTAATTACCGCATAACTCGTTTCGTTACATAAATACACTAATTGTTTGCGAATTATGAAAAATAAATTGAAAAAAGTGTAAGATTCTCAACAAGAAACTCAACAAGCAACAAATTGCCCAAGGATATAAAATTTCATTACATTGTTCGCCAAAGTTTAGTGAAGACAGTGAAAGACGATGCAAGCTGTGCCAAAACCACATGGCAAACTAACTAAAATAATTATCGATAACAAATTACACAAACAACAACAGCAAACATTTTGTGGCATAAAGTATGACAAAAGTTTGTATTTTTAATTTGAAAAAATTGAAAGAAAAAGCTGACTTTCAGAGAAGTCGAACGAGCGTATTTTCTTAATTAGTTTCGAAAAATAAATCAATAAGAAATAAATAAAAATTAAAGGGGGGCATAAAAGAAGCCTGAGTATTTGTTTGCTTCTTCTTCTGCTTTACTAGTGCTACGAGTTCGCAACAACGCGCCAGTCATTTCTTCTTTTCACTATTTATTTGGCGCCAATTCGAGATACAAGTGCAGCCGGGTCTTTCTCCACCTGATCTCTCCAGCGGAGTAGAGGTCTTCCTCTTTTCTGCTTGCACCGGCGGGTACTGAATCGAAAACCTTCAACGCTGGAGTGTTCTATCCGGGCAATACGACCTAGCCAGAGCAGCCGCTGTCTGTATAAAATTTCTGAGTAAAATATTTACCAAAAATATAATTTTTTCCCAATAAAACTACATTGTATTCGTTTGGAGTGAAACTCGAATCCTAAACCTCAGCCGGAAGTCATCGTATTTTGGTGCAAGTTTATGGTGAACAGTTCTCTTTCTGAGGGAACGTGCCACAATTGTTTTACAAAATTTAAAGATAATAATTTTTTCTTGGACGGCAAAAAAAAAAAAACAATGTGTAGATGACGAACAGGAAACATTACCCGATGAAGATATGAAATTGTTGTCAAACACAAAAGGAGCTCGCAGAATCTTTGGGAGTCACTAAAAATTTTAAGACATTTCAAAATTTTTAAAAGCAGTCGGGAATGTATCCGAGAAGCAAAAGGAAACTGGGATGGCATAATAATAGAAAGCAAGAGACGAGTTTGAATAAAAGAACGCTACAAACAAAGAAAACTTTGCATCAGATTCTACATGTGGCTGATCAAAGATCGCACGTGAACTAGTACTTATAGTTCTTATTGAAGTGCTAGAAAAGTAGAACTTCTGTGTACGAACTAATAAATTAGCAAAACGCTTAGTACTTAATACAAATTTTCACAGGCACTTAATTTCCACTCCCGCCAGTTAAATGTCTAAAGGTGTGTATTCCCAATCTTAACCTGCCAAAAGCGAGTTGAGTTCTTCATCTCCTTCTATACAGCTAGCCTTAGTGAGAGTAAGGAGATCACTAGATCTCTTGCGATCAATCTTGGGCCAAAAGGCTTTCGCGATAACACATGTACTGGAGATGAAAAATGGATATATTACAAAAAAAATCATATGTGAAACCTGACCAACTAAATCGACGGAAAACCCAAATATTCATGAAGCCAAGGTATGGCTCCGAATTTGGTGGAACCAGATGGACGTTTCATGAGTTTCTAAAGCCGGCTGAAAACATAAACAGGGAACGCTAAGGACAACAACTAGCGGTTAGACACGAAGCAATAACTTTCTATCATGAAAATGCAAGACCGGTTATAAATTTATTGGAAAACAGAGGCTGGAAAGTTCTGCCACACCTGTACGTGCCCCACAATGTAAAACGCCCTTACGGGAATACGGTTCACCTCAAAAAAGGGTATGAGAATTTCTTGATTCATTATTAGCCGCCAAGTCGACGCAGCTTTTCTTGGTTGGAATCTAGAAATTAACATAAAGATTAAAAATATTCAAAAATATAACTACAACCCTTTGTGGCACCCTTAATTTTTTGGTTTGTTTGTAAGGTGAACCTATTTGTTCTATCTAATAGTTAACTGTTGTTGTTGTAGTCAAATACATGAAATGTCTGTGAAAAATTTAATGTAGCGAATTTACATCTGCGATTCTTTGCTGAAACGATATGAAATCGAACCATTTCTGAAGGCAATGGTAACAGGAGACGAAAAATGGATCAAACACCACAATAATGTGCGAAAGACATCATGGTCCAAGCGTGGTGAAGCGAAGCAAACGGTCGCAAAGCCAGAATTGACTCCTCGAAAGGTTATGCTGAGTGTTTAGTGGGATTGGAGAGGACTATGAGCTGCTCCAGCCTGGTGGAATGATTGATTCCACAATTATTGTCAACAACTGATAAGATCGAAGCAAGCAATCGAAAAAAACGGACAGAACTGATCAACAGAAAGGGCTTCGTCTCCCATCAAGACAACGCTAGACCACACACATCTTTGATGACTCGACAAAACTGGGAAACCTTGGTTGGGAAGTTTTGATACAGCCCTGACCTTGCACCATCGGCACTACCATTTGTTTCGGTCAATGCAGACTCCCTTAATGGAGTAAAGTTGGCTTCAAGAGAAGTCTGTGAAATTATTATTTATTTGTTGCAGGTTTCCGCCGAGGAACCAGAAAAGATTTGCACTGATGGAGTAATGTCTTAAGAGGAAAAATAGCAAAAAGTGGTCGACCAAAATGGTGCTTATTTGGTTCATTAAAGTTCCGTACAAATATAAAATAATAAGTTGAAGTTTGATTAAAAATACGAAAAATATATCACTGCCTTTGTTTTCTGTGGAGTACGTTAAGTACGGGAACTACTAAATTAAACATCGAATGGCACTCAATTAATCGGGAACAAAGGAAATTGAAAAGAGAATAAAAGCAGTAAAGCTACACTGAACTGGCTATTGATGTTATATAGCACAGGTTATAAAATGAGTTTAAGTGTTTCAAAATTTTAATAACACAATTTACAAATCTGTGTAATTTACTTTTCGTTATCCTATCTAAAATCCATTACGTTGTGTCCGCCAAATTTAGTGCCTACCGCAGGAAGCGCACAATTTAATAATTTTTAATTGTCTACCTTTGTAGTCGAGTGTTGCTTGAAGACAGCTAATCTAATTGCAGTTAAGAAAGCAAGTTCAAAGGAAGACGAAAAAAAACAGCAAATCAAATCAAAATGTTTGTGACCTTAACTGATTACGACATTAGCAACAGTTGCTTAATTTCCTTCAGACACCCTTAAGCCCAAAATGAAAAAAAAACTAGAAAAGCGGAGGAGTTCAAATGAAGTGAAAGTTTGCTGAAAGGATACGTGCATTAGAAACAACAAAGGGCCAAGTAACAGTAAAGTGGCGAGTCAACACGCAACAGTGCCCACAGCGAAAATACTTTTTTCGCCCGCAACGAAGCGTGTTGGAATTTTTATGGCTATAGCTGCGTGTTGTTGTTATTTTTGCTATTTTTTTCACGCTTTGTTGAGCTTACATAACGGATTTACCGTTGGCAGTGTTAAGGTTTGTTGCTTTTGTAATCGCTTCGCTTGTAAACATATGTTTATGTTGTCGTGCATATGTATGTGTGTGTGTGTCTGTTATTTGCTGTTTACAGGATTTCAACTTCATTATTATTACATTTTTATTTTATTTTTCGTAGTTAATCATTAATGACATTTGTTGTCAGGCTGTCAGAAGTGTCAAAACACGATTTTAACACTCACCATTGCATACATTAAGGCGTTGGAGCGATTATTTTTTCGAATTCATGATTTATTTAGCGTTGGTGGGGCGAAGAGCACCGAACTTGTTGTTAATTATTTAGAAAAAGCTTAGTTTCTAAATGCGAGCAGTATTTTGAGCTAAAGCGTGAGCTTGTACATGCAGAGGGCATTAAAGCCTTTGCCACTTGGCCACTTTATGAGTGGCTACATGCCACACTTTACAAGCCATATGCTACATTTACATATGTATATGCAGGTGTGCGTGCATTTATATGTGTAACACACAGTAACAGCTGTAAATGGCAAAGTGTCAAAGCTAATAAACGCCAACGGATAATTATGGCAATGTGAAGCATAAACACATGCGCTTCCTTGTTGCGTAGCTGTATGTGTGCGTATGCATATACATACATTCGTATAATATACACGCTCACGCATCGAAGGGAAGCGCATAATTGTTTAGACATGTGAACGTAATAAGAACATGGCACGTCATAAAGCTAAGCTAGGTTAATGACGCCGAGAGCCGGGTTGTGTCTAAGCACTAACGCGTAGCGGGTTTGCTTGTCATATGTAAGCATCAAACATATACCTACATGGCTAACCTATAGGTTGGTCCAAAAACAAGTTGAGTTTGGTTATGCAAATCAGGTTTTATACCTTATTGGAACCGGTTGTCTCTCCTGTAAATGGGCCTTTTTAATGCTTAGCATAGTTTTAGGCTGCACTTGGAGTTTGCGGATAACAACACAGTAATTCACTAGCTATTGGTAGGCTGCAAGCGCTGATATTGTGAGTTTAGCTCAGATCGGGAGAACTTGCTATTTGTCGTGAGTTTACAATTTGTTATTTTTAGGTTAAGCAGTTAATCCTAGTTACATTTTTTACACTTCTTTGAACTATATTTTAATTTTCTTCGACAAATCTTTGGATAATGAACGAAAGAATACACTTTTTCAAAACTTTGATTTTTAAAGTGACTTTAAAATGAAAATTTTGTCGAAAAAAGCTATTTCTTTGGAAAAGTGATATTTCATGAAAAATCCTAACTAAGCTTCACTATTTCTTCGTTCATTACCAGTATTTATCTGTCCTGAAAATAATTACTTAATTCTTTCTTTTTTTGTTTTTGACTTCAGTTAATGTGAAAAAAAATATCTTGCACCTCGCCAGACACCTTTTCTCAAGGGATCTTCGGAAGATCGTTTTTTATATGTAATATTTAACTAGAAATACTTTGAAATAGATTTGGGCTGACACTAAATCGTGTCAAGATATATTTGACTTCATTCTATTACAGGTACGAAGGACCTTCGTGCTTAGCTCAATGATCAGGGCGTTACTAGATACAGTAGACCACACATCCTTACGCTTCATTTGAAAGATAAGGTTCCAATTCACACTAGAAGAGGGTAGTGCCGTTTGCAAGCGGTCTTACAATATCTACACAGACAAATCAAAAACTGCTAATGGGGTGGGCGCCAAAATCTATTGGCCGGAGCTGGATCTTAGGCGATACAACAATCCTCAGGTACACCATATATATATCCAGCGTAAGTTTTGCCGATCAGTAAAGCGAATGTAGCTAATAACGCAGGAAACAATATAAAGAAGATCAATAAATACATATGTACGTATAAAGAACAACAATATGAATATTTAGGCGGCAATAATCTCTCATTGCATTACGTCAGATAATGTTTTTAGAAGAAGGCAGGCGGTAAATATAATGTCGACTGCACAGGGACCCAGGGCAGAAAGGAGTTTCGGGAAACGAAATAGCTAATCAGATTGCCTGAAGGGTCATCCGACTGATCACCGCGCCAGCACAGAAAATGTGTAAGTCGTGAATAACTATACTTAAAGAAATTTCCGAAGAGGTTGAAAAACGGAAAATAATGAGATAGAATACCTTAAAGACATGCCGAATCGCCAAGAAGTCCAAAAAAAAACCAAAAAAGCTTTTTTGTCTCGAAAGGACTGCAGGACGCTTGTTGGTCTAATGACAGGTGACAACTTACTGGCTAAATAGGCGAGCCGGACTTTTGTAATGACGACACATGCAGAAAAATCAGGAAAGTAGGCATGCGAGAGACACTGGGACATTTTATATGCTTCTATCCAACATTATCTTGAACTGCTTTTAGATATCTAGGAACTTCGAGGTTCAAGTTGCTGAATGAAGTATCAACATTAGATACCAAGCCGAGCTTAGAATTCGCAAAAAACCTTGACCTCCTGTATGACGAATACTTCAGCTCAAATTAAACTGAAGCTCCATCTGGCATTACTAAGTGCAGTAGGTCTATGTATGGCTGAACAGATTAAAGGTCTTCAACTTAATATCAGATTTTCTGCAAAAATATGGTAAAATTACGAAGTTTTATTGTAACTATTATCCGCTTATGGGCCAAATAATGGCATGTTTTCGAATTTAAATAATTTTAATTGATATTTAATGAATGAAAGGAAGTGGGAATATCATTACAAACGAAAGAAATTGTAATCTGAATCCAAGATGTTTGTGGATTACTACAAACGTCATACGAGGTATGACAATTAAGTAATGAGACTGATTCCATAAAAACCGTATATTTGAAAATTATTCTACAACTCTGCCATCCCCTTCAAAGTAGTCCCCTTGGGCAGCTTTACAGCGATTCCAGCGCGTTTTCCATGCTTCGTAACATTTCTGGAACGCTTCGACTGGGATGTCCGCGAGTACCCTCGTCACGGCCGCCTGGATGTACGTAATCGACTGAAAATGGGTTCCTTTGACCACCGATTTTGTTTTAGGAAACAAACAGGGCGAATAAGGCGGCGATCCCTTAAGAGGCGAAATACTTGAACACGCTGAGGGCGGTGTGGCACGGCGCGTTGTTGTGATGAAGGATCCAATTATGAGCGATGTCTGAGCGCACCCCGTTGACTCGTTTTCGCAATCTTTCGAGTACTTGGTAGTAGACTTGATTCACAGTTCTCCCCGGTGGAACGGTTCTTTGTGGCCAATTCCACGGCTACCAAAAAAGGCAATAATCATCGTTTTCACCTTCGACTTGCTCATGTGAGCTACTTTCGGGCGGGGGGCGTGCGGAGACAACCATGGTGAGCTTTGGCTTTTGGTTTCCGGACTATCACTATACACACTTAAAATTTTAGCGTACGTTTCCGAAGCTGTTCCGCCCAATCGGGCGCGACGCGTTGCTCTTGATTTCGTTTTTCCATTTTCTTGACGAGCACTACAAACATACGTCTACTCAACTTGACGCTGCAGGCGAACTAAATAAGCTAGAGCGATGGTACATATATCAATGGAGAGGAGACAGATGCCGGAAAAAAAGTGAATTTCAAGGTCACAGGTTTACCACAAGCGAGGAAATAAAATCAGTCTCATTACTTAATTGTCAAACCTCGTAAGCTCATCTCCTTGCCCATAATTGAACGCAAAGCAGTCACTCTTCAAGAACTTAAAAACTTATTAAGAGGAACACCTGATGCGAATATAATAACAAAGAAAAAGTTTATAGGAAAAGTTTATTTTTTACGGACTCAATTCGAACCACCCTTTACCGGCGAGTTTCGGCTGTGTGACACGCATGCTGATATTGAGGCGGACGCGCAAACGAAAGCTTAATTTTGTTCGTCTAAGTCGGCACAGTGGAAAACAGCAGTAACAACTTAGCAGTCGGCCTAACAGTACAACGACACGTATACGCAACATTCACACACTCACGAGTGGTACTAGGCGTATGCGTAACATTCACACACTCACGAGTGGTACTAGGCGTATACGTAACATTCACACAGCTGCATGTGTATGAGCATACATTTAGCGTGCATGTGTGTAGTTGTATGCGTGCAATCATATATTTATCACCGGCGCACTCTCATGTATAAATGTCACTTTCCACTTTTCTGCGTGTGCGTGCACGCTTGTCTCTGTGTGTGTGTATGCCCCTACACAGTTAATGAGTAGTAAGTGTATGTGTGACATTTTGCATGTTAATTACGCACTATTACAATTATAAATCTCATTCACAATTAATTAGTGTGTTTTGCCTTACAATCTTCTGTTTATTGTTTTTATATGCGCTTGTTGTTGTTGCAAAATCATTTAACTGCTCGTACTGCTGTCGGCTGGCGTTGAATATTAAATAGCTGTGCGCCAGAGGACTTTACATTTACTTCAGCGCGAGTACGTGTGTGGCGACGTGAAAGTGACTCATTAAAAGAGCAAGGAATAATATTATGCGCATTATATAATCGAATAGTATTTATGTAGTAAAAATATGTTTAGCATAAAAATTATTTATTTATTATTAAACCCTGAACAGGGTATATTAAGTTTGTCACGAAGTTTGTAACACCCAGAAGGAAACGTCGGAGACCCTATAAAGTATATATATAAATGATCAGTATGCTGAGCTGAGTCGATTTAGCCACGTTCGTTTGTCTAACCGTCTGTCTGTATATATACGAACTAGTCCCTCAGTTTTTAAGATATCGTTTTGAAATTTTGCAAACGTCATTTTCTCTTCAAAAAGCTGCTCATTTGTCGGAACTGCCGATATCGGACCACTATAACATATAGCTGCCATACAAACCGAATGATCGGAATCGAGCTTGTATGGAAAACTTTGCATTTGACGTGGTATCTTCACGAAATTGGACATGGATTACTGCTTAAGGTAATAATATAATCTCCAAAAAACGTTCAGAACAGATATAGCATATAGCTTCCATACAAACTGAACACATAATTAGTTACTAACAGAAATGCACCTGTGAAGGGTATTTAGCTATGGTATTTATTTGTTGTTATTTTGAACTTCGCTTATTGATTACGATATTCTAGATTACCATCACTAAAATCACAAAAAAAAAAAGAAAACGTAGTTGTACTTCCATAATTTTTATAAATCGATTTGGTCCATTTTTAACAAATTAGTTACACTAATGAAAATTTTACCACTACTTCTGTTTAGTATATTGAATTTGGAGATATTTTGTTCTGATGACGTCAATTTGCTCCAATATAAATGTTCATATATAAAGCTATTGAAAGCGTTCTACTGTGGGCAAAAAAATAGTAAGACTTCTTTATTTTGCGCGAAAATCATTGCTTGAAATACGATTTGACTCTCAGTGACACCAGTGCCAATTGTCACATCAAAATAAGGTTTTTGCTTAGAACACGCTTGGCTTTGTGAAGTACATAAAGCGCATTCGGCAGTTTTCACCATGTGTGAAATTATACAAGACAGAAATTGCATTAAATTTTTTGAGCGGAATCAAATTTCTGGTGCCGAAACGTTCAAAATGTTGGAAAAGGCCTTCGTTGTCGCGATCAAGTATTTTAATTAGTACAAATTATTCAGAGAAAGTCGAGAACCCGTTGACGACGAACCACGTCCAGAATGGCCACCACTAACTGATTGACCAAAACGTTAATAAAATAAATGAATTGGTGCTTGAGAATGACCGATTAACAGTCAGCGATCTTAATGTCACCGTTTGAATATCGATGGGATCAGTAAAAACCATTTTGCAACATCACGCTTGGCTCCAAAATCACTCAAACTATGAAAAACGTCTTACTATTTTTTGCTCATAGTAGTACATATGTTGATAATTATATGTATGTATGTTTATATATATATATTTATATATAGCTATTGAAAGCGTTAAGGGGGTATTCTGGTCTAGGATTTTGAAAAAAACGATGTTTTCCTTCGAAGGATTTTTCAAAATTCGACTTAGTTTCGGGGATACAGCCGATTTTGTGACGTGACGTCCATATTCACTAGAATTGTCTCTTAAACTTTAAACGCGTTTTTCTCGAAACTACTTTTTTGAGGTGGTTGACATGATATCTCAAGTTCTATTGAACCTATTCCTTTGAAATTTGGCACATATCTCTTTTATACAATGCTCTAACGTGTCTGTGTAAGTATTTTGTAAAAATTCGAAAAGGTCGAAAAAATCGGGTCAAAATTTTTTTTTTTTTAAATCTTCTTCTTGTTTTTTGTGTTTTAGATCTCTAGAAAAGTTGAAATCACGTCAACGCACCTTTTTTTTTTTGCAGCCTCCACTCCACCGGCCCGTATCTCGACGAATTTTGTTTTTTTTCCTTGCAATTTTTTTTTTATATTATTAAAATTTCAATAAAAACAAGTAAGAAAGGGCTAAGTTCGGGTGTCACCGAACATTTTATACTCTCGCATGATAAAGTGATAATCGAGATTTCATTATCCGTCATTTACACATTTTTTTATTTTGGTTCAGAGAAGCCTTCAGATGGAATTCAAAATAGCGTTATATTGGAAGAAGACGTGGTTGTGAACCGATTTCACCCATATTTCGTACATGTCATCAGGGTGCTATTATAAAATATTATATACCGAATTTCATTGAAATCGGTAAAGTAGTTCCTGAGATATGGTTTTTGGTCCATAAGTGGGCGACGCCACGCCCATTTTCAATTTTTAAAAAAAGCCTGGGTGCAGCTTCCTTCTGCCATTTCTTCCGTAAAATTTAGTGCTTCTGACGTTTTTTGTTAGTCGGTTAACGCACTTTTAGTGATTTTCAACATAACCTTTGTATGGGAGGTGGGCGTGGTTATTATCCGATTTCTTAAATTTTTGAACTGTATGTGGAATTGTCTGAAGGAAACGATTCTGTAGAGTTTGGTTGACGTAGCTGTAGTAGTTTACGATATATGTACAAAAAACTTAGTAGGGGGCGGGGCCACGCCCACTTTTCCAAAAAAATTACTTCCAAATATGCCCCTCCCTAATGCGATCCTTTGTGCCAAATTTGACTTTAATATCTTTATTTATGGCTTAGTTATGACACTTTATAGGATTTCGGTTTCCGCCATTTTGTGGGCGTGGCAGTGGGCCGATTTTGCCCATCTTCGAACTTAACCTTCTTATGGAGCCAAGAAATACGTGTACCAAGTTTCATCATGATATCTCAATTTTTACTCAAGTTACAGCTTGCACGGACGGACGGACAGACGGACGGACGGACGGACAGACAGACATCCGGATTTCAAATCTACTCGTCACCCTGATCACTTTGGTATATATAACCCTATATCTGACTCTTTTAGTTTTAGGACTTACAAACAACCGTTATGTGAACAAAACTATAATACTCTCTTTAGCAACTTTGTTGCGAGAGTATAAACATATAAAAAAAAATTGTATAGTAAGAATGTTTTTCATTTTTTATCTTAGTTTAAAAAATGCCTAAAATTTACCAGAACACCCCTTGAATATATAAATTAGATAATTAGCAAAAATTAAATTTGGACATACCAGTTAGTTTCGTAAAGCTCTGTTGGCGTTTTTCCTAATAAATCCATTTCATTTGGCATCTAAAAAAAAAATAAATTTGTATATGAGATTAATGACCAGCAGCCATAAATTCGTTATTTTTATACTCTCGCAACAAAGTTGCTAAAGAGAGTATTATAGTTTTGTTCACATAACGGTTGTTTGTAAGTCCTAAAACTAAAAGAGTCAGATATAGGGTTATATATACCAAAGTGATCAGGGTGACGAGTAGAGTTGAAATCCGGATGTCTGTCTGTCCGTCCGTCCGTCCGTCCGTGCAAGCTGTAACTTGAGTAAAAATTGAGATATCATAATGAAACTTGGTACACGCATTTCTTGGCTCCATAAGAAGGTTAAGTTCGAAGATGGGCAAAATCGGTCCACTGCCACGCCCACAAAATGGCGGAAACCGAAAACCTATAAAATGTCATAACTAAGCCATAAATAAAGATATTAAAGTGAAATTTGGCACAAAGGATCACATTAGGGAGGAGCATATTTGGAAGTAATTTTTTGGAAAAGTGGGCGTGGCCCCGCCCCCTATTAAGTTTTTTGTACATATCTCGGAAACTACTATAGCTATGTCAACCAAACTCTACATAATCGTTTCCTTCAGGCATTTCCATATACAGTTCAAAAATGGAAGAAATCGGATAATAACCACGCCCACCTCCCATGCAAAGGTTATGTTGAAAATCACTAAAAGTGCGTCAACCGCCTAACAATAAACGTCAGAAACACAAAATTTTACGGAAGAAATGACAGAAGGAAGCTGCACCCAGACTTTTTTTAAAAATTGAAAATGGGCGTGGCGTCGCCCACTTATGGACCAAAAAGCATATCTCAGGAACTACTCGACCGATTTCAATGAAATTCGGTATATAATATTTCCTTAACACCCTGATGACATGTACGAAATATGGGTGAAATCGGTTCACAACCACGCTTTCTTCCAATATAATAAAACTTTACACAAATACGGTATTTGAGCTGAGGTATCCCTTGTGGAAAAATTGTCGTGATCGGACTATAACTTTTCAAGGTCCCTGATATCGAACACGAAGAACTCAGTGCCTAACCTAACCTAACCTAATTTTTCACCGAAAATATCGGTAAATCTCCCAGAATTTATTTGTAATTAATTTTACAGCAAAATAAAAAAATATGTAAATGACGGATAATGAAATCTCGATTATCACTTTATCATGCGAGAGTATAAAATGTTCGGTGACACCCGAACTTAGCCCTTCCTTACTTGTTTCCGATGAAATTTATCTGTATGAACATATTCAAAATTAAACCTCAATTACCATTCATATACCGAAAAAACCATTTTCGCCTATATTCGTAAATGAAATTTTCACTGCATTGAATAGTTTATGATATAAAAAATAGTATAAAGGCGTGGGCGGATCTCCTAGTTATTCTATAAAAACCGAACTCATTCAACTGAATATTGAAAACAGCTATTTTAAGGTGTGTTGAACTGTTGAAACTAGTTTTAGTGTCTTAACAAAAGGCTTAGAAAAACCAATTAAAATTTAGTTTTATGCCATAAAAAATTTGTATACTCATGCAATATGTTGCTACAGACCTAACGGTTGTTACATAAAAAAAACCTAACAAAAATAATATAAGAACCTCTACCGGAATACAACTTTACATTAATCATTCTTTTAAAATACTATAAGCATTCCAAAATAAACAGGACTTAAAAAAACGGAACAAATGGGTTTTTCAGCAAAATCAATTTATTTTATTCAAAATAGTCTCTTCTGTTTCAATGTACATAGCTTTTTCCACGGTCCAAAGCATGTCGAACGAGTGTTTTGCTCGTTGGCCGGTATGGCCGCCAGTACGCCGGTGCAAGCCTTTTGAATGACTCCTACGTTTGCATAACGCTTTCCTTTTATATCAGGTGAATACGGGGAGTGGTTAATGGTTAAAATGCGATTTTCGATCAAATAATCGTCCTTCGAATGTTGGGTTCTGAGCAATTTTTGGTCGTCAGTCAATTTGTGCGGAACAAACCGTACACACACCTTTCGTAAGCCCAAATGTTAGGTAAAAATGCGATAAATCGATGTTTTGTAGATGTTCAATTTCATTTTCATGAATTTCAATGATGATTTCGGCTGATCTCGGCTGATTCTTGATGAATTCACGCACAGTTTCGACGGAATTTCCGGTGAGCACAGACTTTGATTGGCCCACATGTTGATCGTCATTTATGTCCTCACGACCACTTTGAAAACGTTGAAACCACTCGTGCACTCTGCGACTTTCTTGAAGCCTTGTATGGGATGTATAAAAAGAGTGCAAAAATTATTTGCATCAATGTACTTGAAACTCAATAGTTAACATTCTCATTTCATTGAGCTTTTAGAAATGTTTTCTTATTTATCTTTAAGTATACCTTGAAGATAATTACGGTATTTAGTAAACACTGCTGGCAAACTGATTTATAAGTGCGCATAAATTTAAATGCCAAGCAAAATAATTAAAATACAATTACAATGAAATATGAATTCATAAATTTTATGATTGAGTATTTATGCCAAAATTTACACTTTACATTGCGGGGAACGAATTATTGACAAATGTTTGCCGTAACAAGAGCGAAATATACATACCAACACATGCCTGCCGCACACAAATGTGATTTCATATGCAGACGGCGTAGGACGCACTGGAAAACTGAAGCACAATAACCAGGAGAAACGGAGGACGCGGGTGCCAGTCAAGCAGTATTGTTTTAGAACCACAAAAAGACGAATGACGACCCGAGTATATACACATACATACAAATGTATATATACATACAAATGTATATATACATACACATATATATTTTACATACACATACAAACAGACGCTAGAAAACTGCGCACGCAAAACGAGCGAAGCGAAAATGAATTCTGACTACTGCGAGAGTATGAAAGGCTACACGCTTTGAGTTATGTGAAGCCATTTGTCATTTGGACACTTGACAACACAAACGCGGGTCGCCAAACCCAACAAATGAAAAGTGCATAACTAACCAAGTATTTAAGCGTCCCAGTGAATATTAAGTAAGTGAATAAATGCTACACTTTTGTTTGTAAGTGCAAACGTTTGGAACTGCTTAGGAGCTTTTAAGAAGAACTACTGCGAAAATGTACATATCAGTGAAAAATGTTTTTTAGTAGAATTTGAAACATTTTTGGTTTAGCGAATATTGACTAAAATTAGCTTTTATATAGTAAATTATTTTTAAAATATATTTATTAATTATTCTTACCATGTTTTAGGGCTGAGGTAAATTATCTGAGTGCCCTCTAAGCAGCCAGAAAATATACGATTGAAGGCGAGCTAAAGTGAAAAGGCGAAACTTCCCCTCCCCAGGGTTGTGCACTGAGTTTAGGACCCGCCAGGTAAAAAACCATACCAATGAAAGTAAGAAAACAGCCTAAGATAATAAATCCCAATTTTGATGACGACCCCTGCAAATGTATTAAGGATTACGATTTAAGGACATGCACTTGAAGTCTCCGGTCCCTTAATTAGGAAGGTTCCGCTGTTGTTGTTGATGACCTCGTAAAAGTAGATCCTGCCTTCACCGCTGTCCAAGAAGAGCGATGGACGGGACAAGGACCGATGCGAGTAGGTGCTTGTGACATTTACTACAATGGCCATATAAAGGAGCGCAAATTCGGCATGGGATTCTTGGTGCGAGAGAGACTCCATCGCCGAGGCCTGGCATATACCCGGTGGATGAACGTCTAACCACGATCCGCATCAAAGCAAAGTTTTTCAAGATTGAATTGCGACCACGCCCCGATGGAAGAGAAATCCGATGTGACCAAATATGTCTACTACGTCTTTAACGCCAGGGTGGGTAAAGAAGGTATCTTTGGCACAAGGGTTGATAAATTCAGCCTTCATGTTGAAACATCCGCAAATGGGTGGAGGCTGACCGACCGACATAGAAAAATTCATCAAGCGATCTCCGGATCGTAAAGCCACCAACTAGATGTTGTGATAGATGGGAGACACGTCTCCAGTGTTTTATACGCGCGTACATTAAGAGGTCCTAAAATCGACTCGGACCACTATCTTATTGCAGCCAAGATATGCACCCTCCTCTGTGCAGTAAAAAACGCATGTCAAAAAACACGTCGATAAGCTGCAATCACAATAGATGGCCGAATGATTTTCTACTCGGCAACTTGGTATTAGGAAACTGTGGAACGACATTTCAAGCTCCTTACGTACAGCTGAAAACGAAACCATTGGTTTTCGAAAAAATGCAAAAGAACAGCTGGTACGACGAGGAGTGCCGTGCCGCAGCGAAGAGAAAACAGACTGCCTACCTCGGAACGTTACGATCGACCACAGCACGTGTGGGATGGGATAGATACCGATTGTTGAAGAGGGAAGAGAGACGCATTTGCAGTCTTAAAAAGAGAGACTGAAATGCAGGAGTATGAAGAGCTTGACAAGTTGGCCGACACTGGTCTTCGACGAAATGCCGCGACTAGCAGAAGGTTTCAAGACCGGAGCATACTCTTGAAGAAACCCCAGAGGTGATCTAGTGACTGATGCCCAGAGCATACCATACTAAAATTATGGACAGAACACTTTTCCAGCCTGCGGAATGGCTGTGAAATCAGGAGAAAGCGAACCCGACTCCCTAATCATTGACGATGGAGCAGACTTTCTATTGTCCGACCATGAAGAAGTTCGAAAACCAATTATCCGTCTGAAGAACAACAAAGTGGCGGAGGCCGATGGATTGCCGGTCTAGCTTTTCAAACAAGGCATCAGCTTCTTTGTAGAATATGGTCACACAAAAGCATGACCGACGATTGGAATTTAAGTGTGCTCTGCACAATACAAAAAAAAAGGGAGACTCCACAATCTGCGCCTACTAATGTGGGATAAGCCTCCTCAACATGGCATATAATGTTCTATCGAGCGTATTGTGGGAAAGAATAAAGCCCACCGTCAACAAGCTTATTGGACCTTATTAGTGTAGAGAGTATGGATAATATTAAAGGGTGTGTAAATCTTCTAGTACTGCAATAAAGAACCTTTCAGAGCCCTGAAAGTGAGCTAATATTATATATTCACAAATAAAAGTATTTCCTTCCATACTTGAACTTAGTCAAGCAAATTTTTTTCCGCTCTTTAATTGAATAAAACTCAAAACACTTTAAGTCTTTCACCTACCAAAAGTATTGCTGGAAATTTAAATCCTCTAGAAAATAAAAAATAGTACAATTATTCGGAGAAAAAATCGATTTTATTCAACTTGCACGCAAAACAAAAGCAATTCCGCCAAAACACATTCGACAGCGCCCACATACGACAATCAATTGTCCTTGAAGTGAAGCGTTTTACCGGAAGTCACATGTGCACGGTTTCATCTGTCGCTTGCACCCATTCATCGTTGCGCACATTTTTTTTTGTTCTATCCACTTTTTCCACTTTAGCTTTCTATATTATTAATATTGACACGCGTCTGTCGCCCGCCAACATGTTTCCGTGTGCCGATGCCTTTGTGGCTCAGCTAATTTCGTTGCTGCCAAAAACAAGCACACACGCATTTCAGCCAACTCAGCCAATACACCGACACCTGCCAGCACCAACACCACCACCACCACTGCAAGGCGCCACTTGATTACATACGCGTAATGACAAATGTCATCGACACTTTGACACACACAATGACACTCACGGATACTCGCGAGCATACCAAATAAAATTTCACCAGCGCTCCTTTTTATTTGACATCGTGCATGGCATTTGTCAGCAGTGTCGTCTCCGGGATTATCGTCGTCGGTGCTTGTTTGTCAGCGTGTGCAGAGAATACGAAATTAGCGGATAAGCGCTACCCTTCTAGGCACACACACACACACATAAACATTGAGATATATATACTATAACTAAATGCAATCATCGGTGAAAGAACCCACACACTAGCGGTGCTATCCACACAGATAAATATATCCCTTTGAGAGAGCATTTTCTCCCTGACACATTTAGTTGCACTATTAGAACTGTTCACTTCTGGTTGGGGTGAAGTTGTGCAAAGTTAGTTCACAAATCGATAAGTTGGCAATTTCGATTTTACTTCCTTCCTTCCTTCCACCTGCCTTGCTGTCGACATTTTGGCTTTGCAAAATTCGTTCGTTTATCAATTGTTTGCATGCGGAAGCGTGAAGATGAAAAAACTTCGCTAGATACATATATACATATGTATGTATGTGTATAACGGGAGTTCGGAACGTAGTGCTAAATTGAAATGCGCTCAAGTACGTGCGAGACGAGATTACGATGTGACGCGGTTAGGCGCACAATGGGCCATAGGTGACAAAATACAGACCACCACCGGTTTTTACGTATTGTAAACATTCTTAGACTAATGTTATGTCTCCGATCTCTCACTTGAAAGGAAATATATTCGACAAACTCAAGGAATGAGCTATGTAAGATATCAAACCAAACAGATCACTGCGAGTAGTGTTATTTTAGCAGACCAGGTTATTACGGTCTTTCAGAAATACCCGGATTGAATGAGTTTCGGAACTTATTACTGTTTATCATCAGTTTATTATAATACTTAATAACTCTTAGAAAGTGGGTGAAAAACGTCTTCTACTTCGTTGTGAATTCCGAAAATAAGTTGATGATAATTTATAAGTTTACGTACGTCTAGCAAAGAACAAAACATTCTCAGCTACTCCATCCTCTTAAAGGCGAAGTAAAACACATTTATTGGCTATTTTAGAAAACCACCCAGTGAAAACACTGAGCTCATATTTTAGGAATACGTTAAGCTTTTTGCATGGGAGCATGACTTTGATTATAAACTCAACTATCACAGATCAGTTAGCTGAACTTTTATGCTCAAGCATATTACTAATAATATGATATAATGTATGATCATTGTTCTAGCAAGAAAGGTCATCAAGTCACATCAGAAAACATTGGGGAATTTTTCCCCAAACTTTAATTTTTTTTTATCTTTTACCACAATTTGCTCAAAAAATAGTTAAACTTGTAGCCGTTCCAATAAATAAATAGCATTTTTTGGAAAATGCGCGGAATTATCCACTGTACGACGAACTATACTATTGTCAGTTGAGGGTTAACTTTGCAGTTCAGTGATTACGTATTGGGATTGAAAGTTTTACGTTTGGTAAAATCAACAGTTTGTTTTCGCGCAGCTTAAGTAGTTTTTGTGAGTTTCAAGTTTATTAGGTTGACATGAAACTTTCATTGTAGCTGTCTATTAACGGAGAATTAACTGGAAATTTATACACTTTACAAATCAGTTTCGAATACCTAGTTTCGTGGCAATTATAAATTGTTATATACATATGTAATTGCTTACAAAAGAAATATTAGGGCTCTTCTCGAATTCCTTTAAAGATTTCGAGAATCACAGTTACAACAAAGTCAAGTTCCGACTGAATTGCAATATGGTGAAAGTCCAACCCCAAATGCACAAAGCATCACTAGAGATGGTTCAAGTTTATAAAAGGCCCTGAAAATTACGTTTTCCTGAGATTGACAAAGTAGGACATTACATCAATATTCTCCTCAACCAACTTAAATTACATTGAAAATTTACCAAAATTATAGGCATCGCCGGTCCGATCACAAAAAGAATGTTCACCTCCTTCGGAGCAGGTTTGTTTCACTGCTGTATAATATCTGAGTAGGGAACACACAGGTCACTGATTTTGCGCATAGTTTTCTCATGACAAATATTTTAAGCAGAATATTATCAACGCAAACCTTTGTGATTATTACTGACTCAGTTATCTCACGAAACTTCATTCCGTTGCATGACTCAAAAACAAGTTGTCGGTCACGTCGAAACTCGTAAAACCAATTTTTGAGAGTCACCATCGAATGAGAAGAGTCAATGTGTAGCGGTCCTCCAGAAGAGAAGTACTCAACCGATCTCCATGAAATTTTACACAGATCTTTGAGATACAATTCTTAAAAACTTGGACGAACGATTTTTTTTTTCGATTACAACTATTGAAAAGAAAACAAATGTTGTGAAATTTTCACTAAAATTTTAATTTTTTTTAAAAAGGTCTGCCAAAAATCCAATTTTCTGTTTTTTATCCTTCATTCAAGTTCAAGTTAAGGTTTAAACTAAACGCCTTAAGGTGGTCGCAAAGCCTTCGAATTTATAGGAAGAAGATGAGGTGTAAACATGAGGGCACTTTCTCCTTCATTGTCTGGCCTTTGAAAAACTGAGGCTGATACATCTTGGCAGCCATATATTCGGCGAACCAGGGGATATAGCACAGGTCCTCAAAAAGTTTGCGATCGGCTCAAGGTGCTTTGTCGGTTTAAGAGGGCCTTTATCACCATTTTTTTATATAAAAATTTTACAAAAAAAGGGCATGAAAATAATTGAAAATATTGCCTTCCTAACCCTATTTTCCGCTATGAAAAATATATTATTATTCTACGCCAAAATTATTCAATTTGATACAAAAAAAAATAGTTTTAAATTTAAGCGAAAAAACATTGTTCAGCAAGCATTTAATTCTACTGCTTAAATAACCATAATAGTAAAATAGTAAAACGCATGAAAATTTCATGAATGCCTTTTATACAAAAGTTTTTTGCGCTTCGCACAAACTTTGACTGACTGAAATATTTTCGCTGCAATAAAGAAAGCCATAAAAATGCTAAGCACCATTCAACGCCTCTTCATTTAGAAACACATGCAACAACAACAACCACAACAACTGGCAGGAAGTGAAAGCAGCAGGAGCTAGCAGAAAATATGCAAAATGAAATACAAAAACTAACGGAATGTAAAAAGTAAGTAATTACGGAAAGAAAAAACAGATTGTAGAATACAACAAAAACAAAAAAACACTCGCTAGCTGGAGAAAAAACGAATTTATGCAGCGCAAAAATGCTGAATGCAAAAAGGTACAAAACAAAAGCCGCAAACTGAAAGAGGAGGAAGGCAGAAAAAATTAGACACGCGTCCGCCCAGCACTCAACATGCAGCGAAAATCATCATTAAGGACACAAAAATGTTTTACAAATTGAAAGTCACGCAACGGTCGGTCGGTTGGTGCGAACTCGCCGCGTGGCTAATTGAATAAAAAGTAGGAGACGACGACACAGCGAGTCACCCCCCTCCACCCCCACCGATGTAATGCGCGACCAGTGCTTTATTTAGCGATTTTAACGTCGCTTAAATGGTGACATGCCGTGGTGGTGCGAGTGGTGAGTGTGCGGATGCGGGAGGGAGGGTAGCGTTTGGTTGGCGTGTAAAAAAAGAAATTGTATGGCCGCTTTGTTTTACAACAAAGTAGCAGCCACGAACCGCATTGTAGTGGTTTCACCTGCTGAAATTGTTGCTGTTGTTGTTACTGGTGTTAGCGATAACGCGCCCGCGTGGCAGGGCAATTTTTTGCCGCAAGCAATGGCAGGTGTCGATGCTTATAAATGTGATGACCCAACGGGACGGCAGGTAGGGGCGACTTCTGTGCGGCGGTTGGGGGAAAACGTACTTCGATTAAAACATTTGGATAACACCGAAGCAACGCTTTGTGAATTTTTATGTATTTTTTTTGTTTTCATTTTGTTTCCTGCAATTTCACTTTTTTGTTAATCAAATGTCCAGGGCGGTCTGCTTTCGATTGGTTCAAGCCGATAATGGGCCGATGAGTCGGTGTAAATGTGCGTATATGTGTGTTAAGGTCGTGCTGACAACAAATTTGAATAATGTTTGACGGAAATGGAGTAATGAGCAGGAATGTTAGCGCCTGTTAGAGAGAAGATAAGCGCGTCGGAAGGAAGCATTGACGAGGACTCTTTAGTGTTGCGTGTTGTAGTGATTTTTAAAAATAAGTATTTGAGAGTGGAAATGCATGTTATCTGTTATTTTATAGCCTTCTAAGATATGTACAAATCTGGCTAAATATATATCTGCCAAATTATACAACAAAACTTGGATATTATTTAAAGCAACACCACAATTTAGTAATAAAGTGAATATACTGGGTAGTCGAAAAAGTCTTTTCGTATTTTGTCAATAGATGTCGTTGCAGTCATATATGTATCTCCTGTGCAAGCAATCACATTATATCATAGCATATAGTGTTGAAAAAGTGAGGTTTTAAGCTTCATTTAACAAAAAAAATAATTATTATTATCGAAAATTCGAGAAGGTTGAAAAAAAGTTACAGCTGTTCAAAAATTAGTGAAAATAATGAAGAAAATCGCTGCATTATATATTTTTGTATAAAAAAGGAAATAATCTCACGGAAGCAACCAATGAAATTTGTGAAGTTTATGGAGATGATGCTGTATCAGTTCGTCTAGCACAACAAAGGTTCGCTCGCTTCTGTTTTGAAAATTTCGATGGAAAAAGTCGATGAAAGTATGGAAACGATTGATCAGGATCGTGAAATAAGAAGCCATGATATAGCTAAGGAACTCAACAATCATTATCACACGATTTTGAACCATTTAAAAAAGGCTGTCTATAAAATGAAGCTCGATGTTTAGGTACCACCTGAATTGTTTGTGATTTAATGGACCGAATTAACATCTACGATTCTTTGCTGAAACGAAATGAAATCGGAACCATTTCTGAGGCGAATGGTAACAGAAGACGAAAAGTGGATCCAATACGAAAATAATGCGAAAATGCATTTTCCAAGCATGGTGACGCTCAAAAAATGGTCGTTAAGCCAGGATTTACGCCTCGAAAGGATAAGCTGAATGTTTCGTGGGGTTGGAAACGAATCATCTACTCTGAGCTGATCCAACCTGGTCGAATGATTGATTCTAGACTTTACTGTCAACAACTGATGAGATTAAAGCAAGCTGGGAAGCATTGATGCATCCACCATAGAGCCCTGACCTTGCACCATCGAATTGCCATTTGTTTCGGTGAACGCAGAACTCCCTTAATAGAGTAAAGTTGGCTTCAAGAGAAGCCTGTGAAAAATACTTGCCGCAGTTTTACGCCGAGAAACCAGAAAAGTTTTACATTGATGGAATAATGTCTACGAAAAGACTTTTTCGACTACTCAATATATTTTGTTTTGAAAACTTTGCCTCTTTACGGTTCGAACTATTAATAGCACCGTACCGAAATATGTAGTGACGAAATAGCTAATAAGAGGCACTGTATTTTATTGGCAGCATTTCAATCTGGCCGTTCCGCACGTTTCAATAGCTTAACATCAAACCGAACTTATTGCCGGCAACGGATAGGATTATACATTTACACCATTTTAGATTTGCGGAAAGCATTGAAAGTTTGATGAAAAAAGTAAGAGCACATGGTCAATGAGATCCTCTAAATTTGTCTTCAACTAACGTACTCTTTTGGGCTTATCTGAAAAGTAAAATCCTTAGACCATAGCTGAGCTAAGGCAAAAAAAAAAACAAAAAAGTAATGAAAATTGACAATTACGATCTAAATAAAATGGAAAGGATCAAATTGAAAAAAAGTATATACGATTTATGAAAAATAAGAAAAACAAGTCATACTGAATTCATGAGAAATAATTTATAGATAAACAGGTTTTAAATCTGAGTACATAATCATTCGATATCCTGATTTAATATTCCTTATTATATTTGACATGTTTAACATAAAAAAATCGTTTCAGCAACATGATTTTAATGCACACACTGGTGGTAACGTTACCAAAAACAAATTTATTGCTCAGCAACATTATCCACATACTTCTAAACATTTCTTAACAGAGCGCTGTAAATAAAACTGTTAACAAACGGTCTACAAGTAACACTCAACAGCTGCAGTCAACAGTCTCGAAAACTTCGCGTTTCGACCAGTTTCTGTTTGTACTGAGACAATCGTAGGTAAATTTCCTAACATTTGTCGGCAAGCAAATGTTCAGTGTTCGTGCAACCGCTCACTGTGATGGCGGTGTAAGTGCACAGCGAAAGCGGTGAAAATGTACGCATGCTGTAATTTTGATTTTTAGTTTTTTTAAGTTATTTTTTTTAATTTTTGTGTTGCTATGAATACTAAATATAGCCGTGACTGCAAATGGAAAATGTTTAACATGAGACCAACAAAATACTAGTTTTTCGGTTAAAGGATGTGGATGAAATAAACAGACAAAGCATCTAATTATATACACATTTTCAAATCTTTTACATAAATATAATTTGAATAATTATTTATTTTTCCTTTTTCTGGCATTTAAAGCTTTCTTTTAAGAATATTACACTAAAGTGCTTCGCTCTTTGTATTATTATTACCTTAACATTTTTACTGCCTCTTAGATTAAGTAATCCACTTTGACTACTTTTGAAAAATAAATTTAAGCAAGTAAGGAAACGCTAAGTCCGGGTGCAACCGAATCGTTTGTACTCTTGCAATTTGCAAGAATCAAAGCTAGGGAAATGCCTTAAGTTGTAAAACCTTAACCAGAAGATTGGAATCCAAGCAATTTTATATATAACGCATACATACACTGACCGACGTATTCGGTATAAGGTTTGTTAGAAAAATGAAAATCATTATATGTAGTATAAGGGAGTTTGGGTAGTACTCAACCGATTTTAATTAACTACATTGTTTCATTAAGATACCTCACATACATATGTACAATCACCAATCACATGAAGTAAAGTCAGCTAGATGTTCGAAAATTCTGATATTAGTTATATGGATACTAGGTAAAGTTTTCTCCCAATTTTATCTATTTTAGACACAAAGACACACTGTTATGAGTACAACACGTTTTGTAATTTCCATTGAGATAACTGTAATATTGGCCGATACAGTCACCCTGAAGTTCGAAAATCTTTATATTTGGTTGTCAAAAAAGTCTTGCGGTTTTTTTATTGAATCAATTCGTGTGGCACCCATACATCGAGCTTCTTAGTGACTCCGCGCTTCTTCAAATGGTTTATAACGGTTTGATGACTACTATACCGGTCTCTTTCGACCAATTCAGCGATTTTATCGCAATTTTCGACGACAGGCCTTCCGGAGCGTGGCGCATCTTCGACCACCTCTACACCAGAACGAAAACGTTGAAACTATCGTTGTGCGGTGGAGATGGAAACTGTATCGGGTCCATAAACTGCACAATTTTTATTGGCGGCTTGAGATGCATTTTTGCCTTTATCGTAGTAGTACTGTAAAATATTCCGTATTTTCTCTTTATTTTCCTCCATGTTTGCGAAGCTATAACTCATGAACGACTTAAAAGAAACGACAATCAATCAAACACGTGTTAGCGAGTGAAATGAGCTTTCCAAAAAGGTATAGCGTGACCCGATGCGACGAATAAAACTAGAACTACGCGCTTTCAGCGCCAACTAGCGAAAATACCGCAAGACTTTTTTGACAACCCAATATTAGGTATATGAGGGCTCAGAGATTTAATCCATTTTTATTACATAGAAATTCCATTGCCAGGCATGGATTGTCACTGAAATTCAATTGTATATACATCTCAGACATTAACCGATATTTTCTGTAAAAAGTCAATGTCTTATTTTCAAATACACCTGCATTGTGGAGATACCATACAATAATTGTAGAAGCTGCTAAAGAGGTAGAAGAAGAAAAATGCAAGTGAATGTATAGCATAAGAATCGCAACTACACTAGTGAACTTTATACTAGTGAAATTAATATTTTATTTTTTTTGAAGAAAATCCCGAACAAACGAAAAGTCCGAAAAAAAAATTAAGAATGTATAATGGTAAGGTTTGCGTGACCACGAGTGTAAGTGTCGAGGGTTCTTGGCGATGGCTCGGCAATTGTACATATAAAACTGTCTGCATTGATGAACTTTATCAGGCGCACAGGGTGGTTCAGAGAGGACATAATAGAGTGAGACAATTTTTATTCCGGTGGTTTCACAATGAACCTCCTGAAGGTTTAGGTGCGTCGTCAGACATCCACACTACGTACCTATCTTCTTTTTTTTCCTAAGAAGCTGCTCGTTTGTCTAAACCGCCGCTATCTTACCTATACAGTTGCTATAAGAAATGTACTTGTGAAGGGTATTATAACGGGTGATCCAAGTAGAGGTACTTTAGAATAGCTTTTCTTGGACAGATCACGCGAGAGTAGTGTCAAGCTGTTATGTTGTTTTTGTTCAAGAAAGACTTACGTCTGAACAACGTTTACTAGTCGTTCAACTTCGTTACGCGCTTCGCTCCACTTATAGTCAACATAATCGGGCTACTGATCGTACTATTCGCCACACTATCACTCATCTTTAGGCTTAGCATTAATTATTGGATAATATTCCACCGAATAGACCAAGTTCAGGACACAGGGAAGAAAATGTAGCAGCCGTAGTTGAGAGTGTATATGACGACTGATCTCGGCGGCATTTGGTTTCAACAAGACGGCGCCACTTTCCACATAACGCATAAATCTATTGATTTACTGAGCGAATACTTCGGTAAGCAGATCAGATGATTTCACGTTTTGGGTCGATCGATTGGGCACCAAAGTGATGTGATATCACATCGTTAAGACTTTTTCCTGTAGGAATATGTAAAGTCAAAAGTCTTCGCGGACAATCCCGTTTCGATTCAGGCCTTGGACGAAAGCAGCCTTTAGTTTCAACACAGCAAAACGTAACGTTAACGTATGAAACACCCTTCAAAAATTCCTTCTAATCTGAATAATTTAGGGAATTGCATTATTGCCTTAGATAATGATCCATTCCAAATTTCGGGCAGGTGAGAATTTAAGATCGTTATCTCAAACATTGAGGGACTAAATCGTACATGTACAGACAGACAAACAAAAAGATGGAAAACTAAGATTTTTATGTTAATATTTTACAGAGTCTCCGACGTTTCATTCATGGTTTTACAAAATTCGTAAAATTCGTTGCACACTCAATACATCTTGTTTCTTCGCCCAAAAAAGTTTACTTTTAGGGAAAATAGTTGTTATTTTATACAATTTAACATTAATTTTCATACGCAATTACCAGAAAAAGATTTAAGTATGTATGTATGTTTATTACCTCCACAATTGGCATGTTACATTAATCCATGTGTGATACCCTCCTTACATGAATTTAGTCGCGAACGCCAATTATGCAACACAAAAGTGCTTTTTCCCACCTGTAAATACATATGTACATACATACATATGTACAAATTGAAATGTAATAGTAAAAGTGAAACGTGCAGCACACGTTAATGCACAGTGTAATTACAGCAATGCAATATGTACTTATGCACTTTTGTATATGTATGTTAAATGCTGGCATTGTTGTTGTATTTGTGATTGTCGCTTTGTAACTCCTCCAATGTAATGTAAACAGTATAATAAATGAAATGTCATAACAACCGGAAATATAAATAAACTATGGATAATTAAAATTGCATCAGCAGGTTAAGCGCCACTCGGGCAATAAACGAGTGTGGCCAACAGGGCGTATGCGTAATATTAATTGCAAACTGGCAACTTGTTGATGAGCGTGCACACACAGCCAACCGCACACATGCGAGTATATCGCGCGCGCTAAGGATAACGGACAGACGTTTATGCACTTGTTGGTGCCCACGTGCACCGATTTAAATTGTACACACTCACACACACATATACATACAGCAATATACGGGTATAAAGGCATACAGTAAGCATCTGTATATTCCGAAGGCCGGAAATCCATGCGCTGGTGGCAGCTTTAGGTTGTCAATAAATTAATGCACATACTTATGTTGCTGCGTACATTTGTGGGTAGGGATGTGGCTCAAAGCAAACGAGCAAATGATCGTAATTTATGTAAAACTGCCACGTTCGTTTCGTGCATGTCCGAATGCAATTAGCGTCGGTCTACTGTGAGACTCAAAGCAAAAACGGTAGGCGCACTTTAAAAGCATGAAGTTATATGTATGTATGTAAGTATATTCAATGGACATTGAAAATCTAACCGTTGTTTTTACTTATAAACGAGACTGCTGTTAATTATTTTAGCTTTCAGCATAGACTTCAACTAATTTTTTTTTTAAATTCGATTGTACTACTGTGGGCAAAAAATAATAAGACAGCTCTGTACTAATAAATTTTAAACCAAAATCACTCGAAAATCATCCTATTCTTTATAATTTATTTACATAACTTTTTAGTATTCCCAAATTACAAAGCTTCGCGCCTTTTCACTAAAACTAGACTTAGACCATGAAAAGGAAAAAACGGGTTTATAAAACTGATGATCAATACTCAAACAAAAAAAATCTTAAAATTATGATAAATATTTGCAATATTATTGCTTACATTAGGGGGTATGGTGCAATTTTTTTACGAAAAACTCATTTAAATTATTCGGCGGCTCTTTGAAATAATATATTTAGATAATTCAATCCAAAATTTTCATTCTTAAAAATCTTTTCGTGCAAAACAATATGTTTGTGTTCTTTGAGGTTTAATATCGAACACGTATTTTTTTTTTATTCCGACACAGAATACGAAAAATCTCAGGAAAAGTCTTTTCAGCCCTCTACTAAAGTGTCAAATGGTTGGAATCGACTTACGCCCACTCCCCATGTAATGGTTATGTTAAGAACTACTAAAAGTGCTATAACTCCGTAAAGAATGGCGTCAACCTTGAATATGTCGTGTTAAGACTTCTAACAAATATTGTCTTTAAGATATGCCAATAATACTGAATATGTGACCCCCATGCCTATTGCTAACTTTTAATCAAAAATACCGGTCTGCTTGTTAAAAATGTGTTATATAGGGGCAACATTTCTCTTAGCACCCACATACATAATCTAAAGATTCCAGTTATTTCCATTCTGCATATATCGGGCAATTTATATCATATCTTAACTAAATTGAGAAAGTGTATTTCTAATAAAACCGCATCTTTATGCTTGAAATGAGTAAAATCAGGCCAATACTTATTCTAGATCCCATGTAACTAATGTGAGGATTTTCAAATATCCGGCTGACTTTACTTCATATACTTGTATGTTAGCTACCTTCTTGAAATTCAGAGAGCATCTGTTTCTGTTCCCTTCCGCCTTTTTGTTTTTTGAATTTCGCGGCTATGTATAAAGCGTTACAGAGCTCGTAAGGCTGGATACACAAAAAACCTTGAGGTTTGGGTGCCGCATGATTTGACGCAAAAAAGCTTCTGAACCAAATCAACGCCTGTGATTTTCTGCTGAAACGGAAGGAACTCGACTAATTTTTGAAGCGGATAGTGACTAGCGACGAAAAATGGATCACACACGACAATATCAAGCGAAAACGGTCGTGGTCGAAGGCCGGTGAATCGTCCCAAACAGTGGCCAAGCCGGGATTGACGGCCAGGAAGGTTTTGCTGTGTGTTTGGTGGGATTGGAAGGGAATCATCCACTATGAGCTGTTCCCATATGGCCAGACGCTTAATTCTACCATCTACTGCGAACAACTGGACCGCTTGAAGCAGGCGATCGACCAGAAGCGTTCAGAATTGGCCAACAGGAAGGGTGTAGTGTTCCACCAGGACAACGCCAGACCACACACTTCGTTGATGGCTCGTCAGAAGTTACGGGAGCTCGGATGGGAGGTTTTATCGCATCCACCATATAGCCCGGACATAGCGCCAAGTGATTACCACCTGTTCCTGTCCATGGCGAACGCCCTTGTTGGTGTAAAGTTGAACTCAAAAGAGGCTTGTGAAAAGTGGCTGTCCCAGTTCTTCGCAAATAAGGAGGGGGGCTTCTACGAGGGGGTATTCTGAAGTTGCCGTCTAGATGGAAACAGATTAACGAACGAAACGGCGCATATTTTAACTAAATCCGATCACTGTAACACTTTTTATAAAGCCTTGAATAAAGAGCAAAAAGGCGGAAGGGAGATATTTGACAACCTAATATGTGATATTGCTAAAAATAAAACAAAATCGGGCCAATACAGCTTCCATCACCTATATATATAAATAATAAATATGAGGTTGGGAATCGAAAATTTTGGTCTTCAGCAACACTTGCCTAATCTGCTGCAATATTTTCATTACATCTAGCGATTCGTTGTCTTATTGTCACTTGAACATTATGTAAAGAAAATGTACGTTTGAAATATTCAACAATTCGACGAATAAAGCAAGAACCAGGGGGTGGGGCGATTATTACGACCATAAAATGGCAAAAACGCATGAAAAGTTGCAGTTGGAGACCGATTATTTTAATAACAAAATTTAATATTTTGTAAACGTTGTTCTTCCATATATCTCTCCATGATGTATATTGTAAAATTGTAAACATTAATGACTACAATGGAAATAATATTCAGATCATGACATATTAAAAATTACCGAAACGTTATTTAGAAGTCATATCATCTCTAATGAAAAACCCTGTATAATTGCATATACATAAATATGTTCTAGAGTATACCTGAGCAATGTCAAAGTTAACTCAACAAGCCCAGACCGTTCTCGGCCATTAGTGATTTCCAATTTTCCAGCTGACACTATACACGGTTTAGTTTTAGGTTGGTCAGAATTCATGATATTTTAATGAAATGAAGTGCATAGATTTTTTAATTAAAAAATTATATTATTGAATTAGCGCTGATATGAATAGCGTTGTTTTAGGTCTTGGTTCTATCCCTAACGTAATGAGTTCCGTGCCTCTGATTGAAGATTTTCACAATATAACAAATTTATCACCTTCGATTGTGTTTAAATGTTTATTTGAAGATGATTATTGTGTAACTTTTGCTGACGCTAGGCGTTTTAGGTATGTTTTATTGATCTCTATTTTCAGAGTCTGTGGGTCTAGGTGAGTCTCGAAATTTGATTGCAATCCATGCACGATTTCGCCGAACAATGAATGTGAAAATCTTTTTTCAACATAGTTTTGAAAACAACTGAAGATACTTCTCAGGCTTTGGTCCTTGGTTCAAGGCTCTGAAGTTAAAATCTATTCTTACTCATATATATTGGTTTCACAATTGAGTGTGATCCAGCATTTCTCTAATACAAATCAGCCATTAATGTGACTATAAAATACTGTTTACTTCGGCTTACTGTTTATTTACTGTTTATTCTACTTCAAACGAAATAGTTATACGAAACTAACCTTTTCATCAATACTTAAAGTCCGTGTCCCTGACTTCTCTGAGCTTAAATTTCTTTTGACACGATTGTTTAATTGAATTTGTTATCCCAACAACTAACTCTTTAAATTGCTTAATTTGCCAACAGGAAATCCCCAACATTTCCAACACAACTTCACTTTAAGCAATTAAACTATAGTATTAAGCCAATTTACGCTTGAAATTAAATTTCATGCAATGCTGTTAGGTGTAATCCTTAGCAAATGTACTTATATATTTAACTGTATATATGTATATTTTATGCATTTGTTGGAACAACTTTCACCTTCACCTTTAACAGTCGCTTTTAACAAACGCCTGAATTACCGAGTATGAGCTTTGGATTTGAAATAAGTTTCAAGCTGCTGGCGTAAGCAAGCAAGAAGTCACAGAAGCCGGTGGACAAGCAGTGCCACAAACACATACACCCAAGACACACACACATACTAATCTGCAAGAAGGTAAGTAGAGACGCATAAACAGCAGCTAACTACTGCACTTTCTATATATGTGTGTGTGTATGTATATTTATATATAGTGCTACTTGAACTTTAACTTTGTTTATGTACTAGATGGCATAACTATATACTTTTATATATATAATGTATGTATATACGTGTAAGTATATACCGGCAGGCTTATGCACTTTACCTTTGCTGTCATGTTCTCGCTTTAGTTGCAAGCAAGACACTTGTAAATATATAAGTATGAGTGTGTATGTATGTGTCTCTACGCAACTGCTTCAAGTATGAATTTAACAGCAAAACGCGCAACGAAACTTTTACAAAGAAGCGAAAAGATTTTGCCTTGATTTCATACACAATGCTTTAAGCAGTTCAAAGTTTGGTCTAACACTTTTTAACTTCAGTGTCTATGTATGTATGTGTGGCTGTATATGAGCTTGTACATATATATTTTTAAAGAATGAAGGTTAATGCGTTGCGGCTTTTGGAAAATAAATTCTATTTAGAGTATTCCAGAGTATGCATTGTGATATTTTACCTCTACACACACCTAAAGACGATGCCGGTACAAATAAAGGGTGCTTGTTTTAGAAATATATAAATTTTATCTCCCGGAAATAGTTTCGGAGATTCGAAGGAAATTTTTTTAACTAAGTGTAATATGTGAAAAAGTCGTTTGAGAAGCGGCGCTGTGAGCTTTTTCATGGGTTAGTCGTAGCTAGGAAGGGAACTTCTCTGTAAGGAGCACTCTGCCAATCTAAGCTTTAGGCTACGGGACCACTGTAGTGCTTTTCAAGCATTAGCACCTGCTATTAGTTTAGGAATCTCTCACCTCACTAGAAATAACATCAAACTACTTTATAAACAGAATCGTTTGGATTCCCGGTCATAGCGGAATCATTGGTAACATCAAAGCCGATAAGCTAGCCAAAGGGGGAACCCCCACCTCGCTCTCATTGGAATAGGAAAGAGTTGGAACTTAATTGTAAGCGACGGCGAAGGATTGGCTCATGTTTATAATGCCGATATAGCCAAAGTTAGGCAGGTGTACCCGGATCCAGACTGAGAGCGATCGGCAAGACGGACATTCCTTCCAAACCAAAGGTAAGGCTCTACTTGGAATGGGAACGAGTTCGAACTTTTTTAGCATGCTGCGTTCTAACACTGAACCATTGGATTTCACGGGTGTTTAGTAAGCGTAGGTCGACGACCCGATTCTGTGCGACTGCATTTTCTTTTTCGCTTAGAGTCGATCGCAAAAGATCTACTGAACAAATTGCTCTTAAGAAAGTTCATTTTGATGCTGGATATTGTCCAACAGGTATTATGCAGTAAGACTAACGATTTTGTCGAACACAAGTTGTTAAAGTTGTACGGAGGAGAGCGAAGGGGGGACATCCAGGGCCTGGTTTCTCCAGCTTTTGTAAGACAGATGTTGAATCATCTCAGCAGTCTAGCTTTCGGCGAACCAGAAGACATAGCCAAAACTGGCATTAGCTGCCTCAACAAATTTGTGATGGGCTCAAGCTTTTCGTCGATTTTTCAACGTGTTATGATACATTTTTAGGAGTTTTAGGTAGGTTTCCTCGATCTTTTAACTTAAACTAACCTAGTGTAATCGGCTTCCAAAACTCCAAACTTCTTTTTCAAGAATTACTGTTTTCAGAATCCGTGGTTTTTTCACAAAAGTGACTATTTTTCGGGAAACTGCCATTTTGGTCCAAAAACAAAATTTTGATTAGTGAATCGGAAAACTTTCAGAAAGAATCCCTGATCATAAATATCGTATAAATACGTTATTTTGATTTATTTATTAAATAAAATGACTCTTTTTGTTTTGACACCGGATATGAAACACACACTTTGACAACTGATTTGACAGCTCTCTTAAAAGCGCACCCTTTATATACATATATGTATAAACTCACGCGTTTACAATGCATTCGCAGTTAAATACGCAACCGTCGTGTTACGCCGGCTTGTATCGCACCTGCATTCCTGTTGCGACTGCTCAACAGGGACACTCATACTGGCTTTACTACTGTCGCGTTCTTTGAATTTTAGAAGAACTTTTTTTAACTCTTATTTGCTTCCGTTTTACAAAATTCTTGCACTTCTTCTGTACTTCTGCTTGTTGTTTTCTTTATTTTTTTCTTCACCGCCGGCGAGCATTTTCCAGTTCCTTTCCGCTGCGTGTCCTTGTGTCCTTCGCCGGATTATTTCCTGTGAACTTTTCGTGCACTTCGCACGCTCACTTTGAGTCACTTGAAAGTCTTTTTGTGGTTAACTACCGCTTTGCATTGCCTTGAGTAGCAAGTGTTTATCTTAAGCTGTGGTTTCTTCTCTACCACTTTTTGCGCTCACTGCCGGAGTATTTCTTTCGGCTGCCTCAAGAAGTTGAAAACTTAAGGTGACAGGAAATTTAGAAATTAACAAAATTGCGGATTTTCATACTTTTTTCGCATTTTAAAGCGCTTACTACTTTTTTATGGAACTTCAGACAATTAAATTGTAATTATAGACAGAAATGAAGAAATAAAAAACGATACCGAAATAATTATACTTGTATAGAGGAGTCTGAAAAAACAGGTCAGAGCATTCTGGGGAAAAAGTACGCCGCCTACCATGGTAAAATACATTTTTTTGGCAAAATTCGTTTTTTTTTTATTCAACATAGTTCCCCTCAAGGGTGATACACTGATTACAGTGACACTTCAACTTTTCGATACCAATTTTTGTAGTACGATTTGCCCTTTGCATCAAAATAAGCACCACTTTCGGCAATCACCTCTTCATTCGACGAAAATCTTTTTACAGCGGGCAATCCGTTTAGATCTGAAAACAGGAAATTGTCGCTTGGGGCCACATCTGGAGAATACGGCATCAGCGGAAGTCATTCGAAGCCCAATTCATGAAGTTTTGCCATCGTATTCCTTGACTCCTGACACGGTGCATTGCCTTGGTTAAAAAGCACCTTCTTGATGCGTTCGCTCGCTGTTGATGATCCTTCCTTTTCCAAGATATTCAATCAAATTATTCCATGCGTATCCCAAAGTATAGACGCCATAACCAGCCGATTGTTTTGAGCAGGTTCCTCATATGTAGTCGGACTCGGATGACTGTCGATTGAACTTTGGATTAAATGATGAAGCTATATTTCATCCATTGTCACATAAAGAAACTCGGATATCCGCATCATCAACTCGTCATTGTTTTTGGTCAAAAGTTTGCTTAGGTGCCACCCACTATGCATAGAGCTTTCTTATACCCAAATATTAGTGAATGATATGAGTCAGTTTACATCTTTAGAGTGTCTGTTATCTCGTACAACTTCACTTTACGGTCATCCAAAATTATTTTTTGGACTTTTTTGATGTTTTCATCGGTAACTACCACTTTTAGGCGTCCACTGAATTCATCGACTTCGGTGCTCATTTCACCATGTCTAAACTTAGTATACTAATCTTTGGTGGTTGATTTCACCAGTGCAGTGTTCGGAAACTCGTCTTTCAGCCAAGTGTTGGTCCAATTTTTTCCTTTCAAAAAGCAATATCGGAAATTCCATTTTATCCATTTTGTTTTCACAATAACAAAAGTTGCTTCACTCTAAATGATATAATTCATAAACTAATGATCTCGCACAGTTCGAATTTATACACGCGACTTTAGAACGTTAGAACTAACTATAAAATCATACAGATTTAATTCTTATAAGGCCGTCTATGTGTCAGACCGGATTAGTATAATATTCGTGCTCTCTCGGCCGAGCCATAAAATATCGCGAATTAAAAAAAATCAAAAGATACGAGGTATGACAATTAAGTAATGAGACTGATTCCATAAAAACCGTATATTTGAAAATTATTCTACAACTCTGCCATCCCCTTCAAAGTAGTCCCCTTAGCAGCTATGTCCGCTAGTACCCTCGTCACGGCCGCCTGGATGTCCGTAATCGACTCAAAATGGGTTCCTTTGACCACCGATTTTGTTTTAGGAAACAAAAAAAGTCACAGAGTGACATGTCGGGCGAATAAGGCGGCTGTTGCAACACGGCGATCCCTTTAGAGGCCAAATACTGGGACACGCTGAGGGCGGTGTGGCACGGCGCGTTGTCGTGATGAAGGATCCAGTTACGAGCGATGTCTGGGCGCACCCTGTTGACTCGTTTTCGCAATCTTTCGAGTACTTGGCAATAGTAGACTTGATTCACAGTTTTCCCCGGTGGAACGAATTCTTTGTGGACGATTCCACGGCTATCAAAAAAGGCAATAATCATCGTTTTCACCTTCGACTTGCTCATGCGAGCTTTTTTCGGGCGGGGGGCGCGCGGAGACAACCATTGTGAGCTTTGGCACGACTAAGAGCACTATCACCATACACTCTTACAATTTTAGCGTACGTTTCCGAAGCTGTTTCGCCCAATCTGGCGCAAAATTTTATCGCGACGCGTTGCTCTTGATTTCGTTTTTCCATTTTCGTGACGAGCACTACAAACACACGTCTACTCAACTTGACGCAGCAGGCGAACTAAACAAGCTAGAGCGATGGTACATATATCAATGGGGCCGGAAAAAAAGAAAGGGAATTTTAGGTCACAGGTTTATCACAAGCGCGGCAATAAAATCAGTCTCATTACTTAATTGTCAAACCTCGTAATTAAGTGAATATTTGAATATTTGGTTCAGGAATTAATTTTAGTTTATGTATTGGCCCATACTAAAATAAATTAATCTTTTGCAAACATGACGTCGAGTCGATGTCGTCTATACTCAAGAAACAAATAATTACTGGTGACGAGATGTGAAACATTCTAGCGAATTGCGTTCCAAAAATCAGCCAAAACCGAAAAACACAAGTTTAGCTGAAGATTCCAAAAACCATCAGAGCCGAGGCTTACCAGATTGTTCAATAAGTCTTTTTTATGATTCAAAATACACTTTATTATTCAGTATAATCTCCCTGAACATTAATAAATTTGCTCCAACGATCATCCAATCTGTGGATCCCATCCCTGAAGTGAGAATCCGGAATGTCTGCGAAATAGGCTTCAGCAGCCGTTATGGCCTCTTCATTTGACGAAAACCGCCTGCTACGCATACATTTTTGGAGTTTTAGAAGTCGTTGGGGGCCAAATCTGGTAAATACGGTGAATTTTCCAACAATTGGAACTTTAATTCATGGATTTTGACATTGTCCTATGACACGGTACATTGTTCTGATGAAAAAGGATTTTTTCTTCTGCAAACAGGGTATTTTTTCACGAATTTTTTCCTTCAACTGATCCAAAAGGTTGCAAGAATATAAGGAATTAATTGTTTTACCAGTTTGCAAGTAATCCACAAACAAAATTCCTCTTCCATTCAAAAAAAAAAAACTGATGACTTTCATGTCCGATTTCCGGACACGAACTCGTTTCGAAGCCGTCAACCAGGTTCACACCACTCTTTAGCCTCTTGTTTTGATTCAGGTTCACGGTGATAGACCGAAGTCTCATCCATAATGATGAATCGATGTAAAAAAATCCACTTTATCTGTTTTAAAAAGTCACAACCAAAATATTTTGGGTTAGTAGCAATGCCTCTTTTATCGACAAAACTTATTGAACAACCTGGTATAATAAGTGCATAGAAATTAAATTAACACTGATATGCTTATATTGTTCAGGAGCCTATTTCGAAAGTGATAATAAAAATTTGCAGTCCCAGTCAAATTTGAACAGATGGTAAGTAATGAAGAAAAATTCGAATACAGCGTAGAAAACCTAACGCATGACGTGCTTCTTTGAAAAAGTGAAAGTAAACATTATATTGTAACGGTTATATGTAAAGAACTTCATTTATAGCAACCAGCTGAGGACTTTGCATATTCAAAGCGTTCAAAAGAGAATGAAAATAAAAATAATTCTAAACCGTTATGACAACGCCTTTCCTTAATCCACAGTACAACATCCACACACTTTCAGCGCCGCTTACTTTCATGGCGCAGGCAACACCGAATTAAATTGCAGCGCCGTGCAGTGCAATGCCATTTCGCAGAATCTAATTAAAATTTAATTTCTTTTAGTGTTTCGCAATTTTGCAGACTATACACATTTTTGCAACAATTTTGCAACAACAAAAAGTATCAAACCATTGTCTGTATGCAGAAATGTATATATATGTATGTGTGTATTTAATTGCTGACAATATGGCAGCAATGGCAACGAGCGCAGGACATACAAAAAGTGTAACTGAACATTTAGCAGCGATATCTACACACACACACATAAACGTAGATACAAATACATATACAATTGTATTTAAGTATGTTTGGAGAGCAGATATTAACAAATTGGCATGGGTAACGGTTTCTGTGGAAGTATATAAATGTATAAGTGGATAAAGCGTTAACATGGCCGCCGTCTGACCTGGTCTGAATGCGTTTTTCGGTAGCGCGGTAGTTGTATCGACCAACGGCCTAAAGAGTGAAAAAAAGAGGGAGAGAGGGAGAGAGAGGGGAACAGCGGCAAAGCGGAAGTGCGGCACATAAAGCGGAAGCAAATACGCGTAGCAATGTATGTATGTGTATGAGCAACTGTAATCGCACCGGCACAGCAACAGCATAGCAGACACTTTTATGCATTCAACTGTGTGCAATACACAAATGTGCGCTGGCAAACACACACACACGCATACACTTGCAAAAAATCAACTACATTAAAAAGTACAGCTGTTCGGTGCGGAAGTTTCGCTATCTTTTTGCACTCGATTCGTGTCGGCTGGTATGTTCAGCTGTGTTTTTATAGCCAACTACACATGCACAACAAAATACATATACATGCATATATGAGTGTGTGTGTGTGTGTATGCGCGCAATTGCTGTGGCATGTTAACACAAGGCTAAATGTCATGGTTATGTTTACATGCGGTTAAATTAGGCTAAAATGGCCCAGAGTTGCACTCGAAACGGCTATCAGTTGGCGGCCAGCAGCCGTGTATGGTCTATAAATGACAGCGCATTGCCATTGTTGAGCCGAGCGGGCAGCGCTGTGCAGCAGTTGTGCAATTTACAAAATTGTTGCTCCTAGTTTCGAAGTTGCACACTTGTTGTTGTTGTTGTATATTTTTTTATTTTTGTTTGCTGAAATTATTTCGTCTAGTGTGAGCAATTATAGCACACCGTTAGACTAATTTTCAGACATGCTTTTATGCTTGTATGTATGTATGTGTGAGGCCACGTACAGTAGTGAACCATCTCTGGGGGAACTTTTGTCTGTGCGATTCGGTGTGCTTAAAAATAAGGCGCACACATTTCTCAGTCTATAAATGTACATGGAAGCTGAGTAATTTTTAAAGTTCATTAAATATTCAGTTTACAAAACAACTAAATTCAACAAAATTTTACACAAAGGCGCTGTGAAGAACGTCGGTGAATTTAATTTCTTGTTTATTACAGCATTGAAGATATTTTACTGCTGACTGCGATGCAGGACTACAGTTCCTATTAAATATAATTCAACGCTAGGTAAATTATAATATTTCAATCTGAACCGGATTAAAAAATAAAAGAAAACATTCTCTATGCACTTGGTCCTTCCAATGGATGCGTGGCTTGCATCCGTTATCCACCCATTGGTCTCGAGTCGAAGGAGCTTTTCGTGTGTTCTTCTTCGTCCGTCGTAGCACTGCTTCCGTCATTTAGCGGGTTCAAAAAGTGTTCCCTGCATATTTCTAGTGTACTCTGTGTGTCTGTTATCAGCTTTCCTTTTCTATCTTTTCAGAAGCCTGTCCCGGACATATAACCATTTGTTTGCTGCCGTAACTTCTGATAACGTACTCCTGTCGAACTCCTGCTAGAAAGCATTTGAAGCTCTGCGTACCCACGTTTTTCTGCCCCTTTCAGCTGCTGCTAACCAGCTTCCCTATGGAGAGTCCGGACATTACACTCACGCAACCGTAAATCTTTCCTGTAGTCGTGGGTCCCAAACCCTGCGGCAATATCCCAACGCCGCTTGCTTCAAGACAGACGCCCAGTTTACCGATTGTCACGGCTCTCTCCCTCTCTTAGCCGTGGCCCTGAGATCCACACAGGTTGGTTACCGCATCTCACTCAAATTTGTTCATGTTACGCTGGCTATTCGATGCGGACGCAGGAGTAAAGATTCACTATGGTAGATCAACTGTGACTGGATACCAAGAGCATCTACCACACCCCATTTACACCACCAATAAGCAAGATAAAAAAGTCTAATATGGAGTCATTTATGTATTTACCGTCAGAGTTATTAAAAAATGTAAAGATTTCGGGGAAGTTGAAAACAAGTTATAGTTGTTCAAAAATGAGTGAAAATAATATAGAAATTCGCTATAACGTAAGCCACCAATGAAATTTGTGAAGTTTACGGAGACGATGCTGTATCAGTTCGTGTAGCACAACAATGGTTCGCTCGCTTCCGTTCTGGAAATTTCGATGTGAAAGATGCACCTCGCTCTGGTCGACCTATCGTTGAAAAAGTCGATGAAATTATGGAAAAGATTGACCAGGACCATCACATAAGCAGCCATGACATCGCTAAGGAACTTAACATTCATCATCAAATGGTTTTGAATCATTTAAAAAAGGCTGGCTACAAAAAGAAACTCGATGTTTGGGTACCACATGAATTGTCTGTGAAAAATTTAATGGACCGAATTAACATCTGCGATTCTTTGCTGAAACGAAATGAAATCGAACCATTTCTGAAGCGAATGGTAACAGGAGACGAAAAGTGGATCAAATACGACAATAATGTGCGAAAAAGATCATGGTCCAAGCGTGATGAAGCTCAACAAATGGTCGCAAAGCCAGAATTGACTCCTCGAAAGGTTATGCTGAGTGTTTGGTAGGATTCGAAAGGAATTATCCACTATGAGCTGCTCCAACCTGGTCGAACGATTGATTCTACATTTTACTATCAGTTGGTGAGATTGAAGCAAAACGACCAGAAGTGATCAACAGAAAGGGCATCGTCTTCCATCAGAACAACGCTGGATCGCACACATCTTTGATGACTCAGCAAAAACTGAGAGAGCTTGGCTGGGAACTTTTGATGCATCCACCATATAGCCTTGACCTTACACCATCGGACTACCATTTGTTTCGGTGTATGCAGAACTCCCTTAATGGAATAAAGTTGGCTTCAAGAGAAGCTTGTGAAAATCCGTTGTCGCAGTTTTACGCCGAGAAACCAGAAAAGTTTTACATTGATGACATAATGTTTGTAACGGAAAAATAGCAAAGAGTGGTCGACCAAAATGGTATATATTTGGTTCATTAAAGTTCATTATAAATATAACAAAATAAGTTTCAGTTTGATTAGAAATACGAAAAGACTTTTTCGACTACCCAATATTATAAAGATTACAATAGAAATATTCGATTCCATTTTCATTAAAATAATAGATTATATTACAAGAATAAATTGTTAAAATTAGACCATTTTTAAGAGCTCTAGACTTGAACACCCTTAAATCCTAACTAATTTCTTTATGGCAATATTATTTTGGTATAGAAACTCTGCTGAGAAACCATTCAATAAAAATGTAATCGTATGATTTTTAAATGGTTTTAAATAACAGAGAACAATCGCCGTTAAAGCTGAAATTTTATTTCAAACGTGAAAAAATGTAATAAAAATGTATGTGCAAAACCACTGATCCACAAAATAGAAACGCATGGCCATACATTTTCGAATAGCAAACAGCCTAACACAGCAAATAAAAAATATGCAATCAAAGGAAATAAAAACAACAATAGCATGATGTTTTTAAAACCAAAAACACTTGTGCAACAATGCTATATGTATTTTTTCTAGCAAAGGTAACAAATATTTAAGCGAACAAATCGTATAACGGCACTCAAACAAATACGCATATCAACAGTTAACAATTGGCTATTTTGTAGCCAACAATCGATTGTGAATTTTTTATTTACACTTCAAGTGCACACAACCACACACACACACACATTGATATGAATAACAACAGCAACAAAAGCACACCTGTTCGCACATGTGGGTATGCACACCCTAAATGCCAATAAGTAAAAGATCAACGGTGTAATAAAATAAATTGCCCCTGAAAGCATTTAAAAGTAAATGAACGTACAAATAATACTCATACGCCCCGGCGTACCGACGCACATAAATACATGAGAATGTGGCATAAAACCAGCTGCCGCAACAACAAGAACAGCTACACCGCTGCCAACCAGCCTCGGCAATTGTCATCGATCATTCGAACTGCTGCTGCTGCATGCCTACACACCCCCTCCTCCGCTGCCTGCAAAGCCCAACGTTTGCTACAACTGTCGATGGTTGTGTCGTCGCACTTTTTTTTTGCTTCGCCACAATTTTGTTTGTTACATTTTTATTGCGCAACTTCTGTCGACAATTTCTCTTCGATAAAAAGCACAAAAAAATGCTATAAAATGTAAAAAAAAGTGCAGCGCAAAAAGCTCAGGGAATCGCACTCAAATATTCGACGCTCTTCGTCGAGCAGAGTTCATTTTATTTATGTGTTTACACAATTGTAACTGTCTGTGAGCGCTTGTCGTTTTAGTGCGCGCAGTAAATAATCGCTTGCAAACTCTGTTTTGTTCTGCAATTGCATTTAACATTTACCGTTGTTCGGTGTCATGTACTATTTTGTATTTGGCATTTTGAATTTTGCATATTCATTGTCAGCTTTGTCGGCTTAAGCTGATGCATTTTATTAAAAAGCAACATTAAATCAACAAGTTTTTCAACACATTCACAAAGTGAAGCGTTTACATTGTAAATACTTGCATGCGCTGGCAAGTGTCAGAGTGATTGTGTCTTGTATTTTATGAAATATGCATGCGCGAGTATTTAGTCAAAAACAAGATATTTCATAAATTATTCAAGCGATTTTGATTAGTTTTTACTTAAATTCCACAATTTATTATTTATGTTATAAAAACTATGCTTATAGTATTGTGCATTGATGTATTTCAAAAAATCAGTTTTTTATGCAAATATTCCTTTTAGTATTTGAAAACATTCTCCAAAAATTGTAAATTGATCCGGCAAATAGTTCTACAGATCCGGTCGTGTTTATAATGATATTTTAACCTAGTGTGATGGGACCGATCGACATAAAATGCTTAAACAAGCTTCTCAGATTCGTCATTCGTTAGGTAATGATCGAATGATCAATGTCGAATATGATCTGACGAAAGCATGCCCGACGATTGGAATTTAAGTGCACTCTGCAGTCATCATATTCGCGACTTGGCTCTCACGTCACAATTGACAGTCATAACTTCGAAGGCGTAAATAATTTCATCTATCTTGGAACCAGTATTAATAGCAATAATATTGTCAGACTCGAAATCCAACGTAGAATAACTCTTGCCAACAGCTACTTCGGACAAAGTAGGCAAATGAGAAGTAAAGTTCTTTATCGACAAACAAAACCCGAACTCTATAAGTCATTCTTTATACCCGCCCTGCTAAATGGTGGAGAGGCATGGACGATAACAACATCTGATGAGTCGATGTTACGAGTTTTCGAGAAAAAGGTACTGCGGAAGATTTATTCGACTACCCAAGACAAAAATTTGAAATTAATCCTGCAAACAGTTGCAAGATCCGAAAAGAAGAACTACTTATTTATAAAATATTATTTTAACTTAGTGTAAGGAAAGATGGAAAAAAAATGGTCATGCGAAAGAATTTCGTTAGTTAATGATAATTAAGAATATCGGTCGGATTATGTTTGAAATACTATCTGGTCACTCTGTGGTGGCAACACACGCCCATAGAATGGGGCTGTCTGATAGAGAAGACTGTAGGAAATGCCTAAATCAGGGCACCAGGGAAACAATAAAGCATCTCTTGTGCACCTGTCCTGCAATGGCAAGACTACGCTGTAATCATTTGGGGTCCCCACTGTATGATACACTAAAGAAGGTATCGCTAGTGAGGCCGCATAGACTGTTAAAATTCGAGTCAAGCGCAGGCCTTTGGGGTGTGGATGACTACTCCTCATGGACCTAGCAGCTCAACTCCATCTGATATTGTAAAAAAAAAACTGATTTATGCGTGGCTTATTGGAAGCACCAGATTAACCTAACTTAACGCAATAATAATAACTATTATGTAAATCACTTTCACATATAATCAATTTTTTTCAAAATCAATGATTTCTTCAAAAAACGCCTTTTTATAGAGAAAACGCCACTAAAATGTCAAAAATTAAATTTTCGACTAGTTCTTCGATGATTAACTGAGTTGACTTAAACGTTCGTCTTGTCCGTCCTTCTCTCAGCCTGTCTGTATATACGCAAACTAGACCCTCTAAAATTTGCACATATCCTTTCTTCCCAAGAAGCTGCTCATTTGTTGAAACCGCCGATAACGGACAACTACATCGAAAAGCTGTAATTTAAACTGACTTGGAAACTTGGGGACAGGTAAGGGTGGCGATTATCCTGAAGGCCCGAAGTAACTATCATATTAATGCCATGGATTTCAGGCCTATAAGACTCTCTGGAAATACTTATGGCCCTGCATAACTGGATAGTTTACCGAGAAACAGAATATTTGGGGCTCGGCTTGCCGACAGCAAAGGCGGTGGCCAACCTTCACCTTCAACCTTCTCAACTATTACCAATGTGCGATCGGAAGCGGACATTAGTACCTTCAAGCATATGAAAAGGGGATACTGAAAGGGTAGGGTACCTTACAAAAAGTTCCGGTTTGGCTTTACGAAACCAAGGTAAAGCTAATATTGTTCTATGGTGTGTACGTCTGGTAAAAGGTACTCGGTAAAGCCATACGCGCTAAACAGCTAGAACGTGTTCACCGTTTCAGTTGAGCATAACGTACAATACCAACGATGGTGCATCATACTTAATGTCATTTTACATACAGCATACAAGAGCATTGACGGCAGATGCATTTCTGCTAAGATTGCTATCGGATTCCGGGTAACCGTACCCATTATTGGGATATTGCGAAGTCCTCACTCACTTCGACTATATTTCTAAAAACTTGCATTTCTACGCCGCGGAGCCTACTTCTAGAGGCATTTTCCCGCACTCATACCTCCGAGGAATATGTGGGTGGAGCGGAAGCGCTGACGAAGAACCGCAGTGAGCTTCTTTCAGAGGATGGATCGTAGCTCAAGCAAAGGTTGGAGTGAATGTATTCTCTCGGAAGTTCCCAATAAACTCTTATTTAAGACAGCCAGACCAACACAGTGTCTTTCACACAGAAGTAGTAAGAATTAATTGAGTTTAAACCTAGTCAACCTGTGCATGTCCTCTCTTAAAGTAGCAGCTAGCTACTTCCATATTAATTGTCGGAAACTCTTAACCCGATGAGTCAGTAAGAAAGGGTACCCATACCCAAATCCCGTCAGGAAGTCAATGAACAGGTGTTTAGCTGTTTTTGTGCATTTCGGTGTTGTATCTAAAGTCAATCACAGTTTGCGGGGAGACAAATAGGACAATGTACGTGACACTAATTAGTTTTATATTTCACAAACTTTCGAGCACAATTTGAAGATGCTTAACCTTTAATAGGTTAACGACAGTAAATTTTGGCGTGCCTCTCAGAATAATTAGATTTGTCCCCATTCATCGGGTCATTTGAGTACAACTTATAATAGATTTCTTCTATTTGATGGTATTTAATGTTCGATTCATGATGTTTTTCCGGTGTCGTATGTCCAAACAAAATATTATATTGAAAATTCTCTTATTCTGATGAGTTTCTACACCTACAGGTTTTAAGATGGCACCTCACAGCTATTAGAAAAACCGTCTTCATGTTAGTTGGAACAGGGACTGCATCAAAGGCACTATACAGTCTAATTTGCGCCACTAATCAGCATACACAATAAATTAATAGAATTGAACTACAATTTCCAGAGCAGTGCTTTCAAAGTAACCAATAAAAAAACTATAAAAACTTTATAGGACCTACCTTTAAAGTACATAACAAAGTATGCACACAATTTAATTTTGAACACACAAAAATTATAGCGCACTGAAAACGAAGATATCCGAAAGCCGGCGCTTGAGTTCAATGAAATAAAAGCGAAATTTAATAAGCCAGCGAGACCGCATCTAGCTGCAATATGCTTTCAGTGGCAGCCACAGGACTGAAATAAGCTGACAGCCACTCTCACACACTCACGCTCGCAGACACGGTTAGCGTCACCACCAGCGCAGAGCGAAATTCATCAGCAGGTGCACAATGTCTAACGAAAAGCAGATGCACAGCCGCGAGACTGAGTAGCAAAAGGCTGTGCGATGCTCACATTATCGCACTCAACGCAGGCAGGCATCGTCACCACCAACGCGTCGGACGGACATCAACTCGCCAAGCCTTCGTCGTGCCTTTGCCCACTGCTAATGACGCGATTATGCCAGACGTTTATGATGTGCGACCGCGGCTGGCTCGTGTGATTTATGACCACGACCGTTGGCGTTGTTGCAAAGGCAAGGAAAGGTAAGAATTATGTGTGAGCAGTTGGCTTGCCTAAGAATAGGCTGCTTTAAATTAAACAACGTTTCCTTAGCGTAACTCTTTAAATTACAGATGGCAACGCTGAAGTGATAGGATTTTATAATTACAGCTTTAAATGGTCTTGAGTTTGTTGACAAATCATGAAGTGACACAAAAACTCTGTAAACTAACAAAATTCAAAATATTCAAGCTGTGATATTCGCTAAATAATGCTCTTGAGCAGTTTCCTGACTTTTACAGTTCTTTCTACTATGATAACAGTTGACCGTTCGATAATGTACAGAATATGGCGACAGGCGAATACAGGCTGTGAATTGTGTGTGAATGGTTTTCCCTTGTTAACATCATGTAGCAAGTACTCGAAGTCCTTGGAGAAATTAAGACGAGCTAAACTCTTCGAGGAAACCTGATATAGAGTCCTGGCATAAAATCCAAGATTTAGAATCCAAGTTGCCTTTACACAAAGATTTTTTATTTGACATTAAGACATTGTTGATGAAAAACGCGTCTGTACCAAGAACGAGGATCTAAACAGCCTTTTCAAAGTTATCAATAAACAAATAATGAAAATATATCAAAGAGTATCCATTGACCTAAAGGATTATATGCAACACTTGCTTAAATGTGTAGGTGTAGACACGGAGCATGAATTGAGAAAGACTCCTTCAGACAGCAAAAATAAAGTATAGATGTAATAAAGTTGTCATAGATGCAACGCTGAACCATGATCTCACTGATTAAGAGACAAATGACGATGTGGAATTTAAAGTCTCCAACGATGGAGATAAAGCAGCAGAAGATAACCCGGATGACTATACTATAACTAAAAAGAAACGTTCTCGACGTAGTGCTAGGGGTAGCCGAGGTTAATGCAAATCAATTCAACAGCAACACCGGACCCAAAAGTCAAGGAGCAGAAACAAGCGCCAACAAAACGCGCACCACAATCACTAAATTCAATTAAGAACGAAAATAGTAAAGAGGAGAATACCAAGCCACAAAGAAAGAAACATAGAATCAAGTGCAGACCACAGCCCGATGAGAAAGAATCAAATAAATTCTCATGAAGTTCTTTAGTTCTATTTCCACCAGTAGTGAGAACTTAAAGTCACTTCATTGACAGACATACAGATGGCAAAATATAAGATTCACAAGAATTGTTATTTGGGTATTACCAGTACGAAGAGCTTTATATCGACTATAAAAGTCATAAGTTTATACTTCGCGTGTTTTTCTAATCGGAAAAAAATTTTTTGTAAGTTGATAAGTGAATTCTCCGATTTTGACTATGTCTGAATTTATTGAACAAAGAAGTGCTATAATGCACCATCTCATACTGCATTGGTTATCAGATCATTTCGCTACATTTTCAACTAATACCGTGCCGCAACCACAGTATTCGCCTGATTTACCTTCGTATAACTTCTGGCTATTCAGCAAATTCACGTGACCACTCCGAGGACACCGTTTTGACTCAATTGAGTATATAAAAGCTAAATCGAAGAAGGCTCTGATGGCCATCACGACGGAGGATTTTTCCAAATGCTATGATGACTGGAAAATTCGTTGGCATAAGTATATTGCAACGGGAAGGGATTACTTTGAAGGAAATGAAATGGACAAAATCCACCATTCAATTTGATAACAGTAGTAGGACATAACATAATATTAATTAAGACACCAGTGACTACTTGTCTCATTCCAGCACTTTCGAAAATCGAAATACAGTGAATAGTTCACTAAAGTCAAGAAAATTGTTTCGAAGCCGTTCTTATGCGATTATCGACGTAGCGATTAAATATAGGTATTCATATGAATTTTTCACTCAACATGGAGTATGATATAACGAACAATTGTGCAGCATTAACTCAAAAATCACGTTTTTTGATTTATGCCGGTCTTGCAGCAAATGAGCGATATGTATACATGCATATGAGAATTTAAAGTAGATATCATCAGAACGAGATCTGCCCTTTATTATAAGTTCATCAGCTTTCTAATAGTTGGACACGGAGAAATAAAGGCGATCGGTTTGAGCTGTCCGTTTATTTTCGTTCAATATTGTTTGGCATTTCATCATGGAAAGACCTACGCCTGAACAACGTTTACAAATCGTTCAATTTTATTACGAAAATTCACGATCTGTAAAGAATGTGTTTCGTGCACTTCGCTCAACTTATGGTGAACATAACTAGCCTACTAGGCGTACTATTCGCAACACCATGACCCATCTTGATACCCAGCATTCATTACCGGATAATATTCGATCGAATAGACCATGTCCAGCACACAGTGAAGAAGATATAGTAACCGTAGCTGAAACTGTACACTAAGGCCGCGGAGAGCCAGCTCAGACTGATGCTGTCAGATGAAACGACTTGGCGCATTTTACGTCGAGATCTTAAATTGAATGTACAAGAACTGAAGCCGCTCGACATCGCTTCGCTCTATGGGCTCTTGAAAAGTTCCAAAAATATCCAACGTTTTCGAGGCAAATTTTGTTCAGCGATGAGGCCCATTTCTGGCTCATTGGGAATGTAAACAAGCAAAACTCACACATTTAGACGAAGAGCAACGTGAAGCCATTTCATTCCGAAAAAACAATAGTTTGGTGTGGTTTGTGGGCCAGTGGAATTATCGGCTCATATTTTTTCAAAAATTATGCAGGTGAGAACGTAACAATCAATGGCGACCGTTATCGCGCTATGATAACTGACTCTTTGATGTTTGAAATTTAAGCTTTGTAATATCGGCGACAATTGGTTTCAAAACACGGCGCCACTTCCCACACACCTCAGCAATCAATGGATATATTGAGAGTACACTTCGATGAGCAGATAATTTCACGTATTTTTTCCTGTGAGGACATGTAAAGTCTAAAGGCTATGTCGAAAATCGCACTTCCATTCAGGCTTGGAGCAAAACATCACGCATGTCATCGCCAGTTACCACTCGAAATGCGCGAACGAGGCATCCCGCAATTTTGACTGAACTGATGGACCATCTGAGACGTAGCTGCAGCTAACATTTGAAAGAGATAATCCTCAAAAAATAAATGCCGAAGAATGTTCTTTCAAATAATAATAAACATTACCCATTAAATTTAAATTTCAGCGTTTTTTCTTAAAAAAAAAAGTAGGGAACCTCATGCACCGTTATTACTTGGTCCTATATATACAAATACTTTCAACTATATATTGCGGTTATTATGTTGAAACGTGTAGAACGTCTGCTACTAATTTCTATTAAAGCATAAAACGATCCAAGAGAACAAAATTAATTTTATTGATATCCTCGAGAGCATGACTTATGATAGGTACTTCACTCAGTGGTAAAGTTTTATTTTTAACGCTTAATCACATTTTCAAAATTTTTAAATATACGAATTTTTATAGGCAAAATTTTCTTGTGAAATATTTTTTAGACTATTTATGCTATGCAAGAATTCAAGTAGTAATAAATTGTATACCAAACGACTTAAAAGTTAAGGCATTTAAAATAAAAAAAATATTTATGTATGTTATTTATGTATATTTGAAATTTTTGATACTCACCGCTAGAGCCTTAGTCATAACATGCAGTTCAGCCTGACCTGCAAAGAGAGTTAAAGATTTTTAATTATTAAAGTATTTAAAAATAAATGGATATAAAAAAATTTCTTGTGTTAAAAAATAATATTTTTGTTACAAAATAAAACGCTATTGATGCAAAAGTGAATGGCTGAGTTTTATTCGGTATCTGCTTCAGGCGAAGCAATCATTTGTAGGTGATGATAATTTCTTTTCGTACAAAATACCTTGATCAGTACCCAAAAATTGGAATTCCTTATTTAGTGCCGATTTGTAAAGTGCAATATATAGCTATTATATCTTGAACGAGCCAATCTAACCTTTTGCCGTTCCCTATATCTGGCATTTCGCTACAGGGTGACTCCAGTTAAAGATATACAAGGTCCGTTTTATCAAGCATGTGGATGTCAAACCCCAGCCACAAACATACTTTTCGAAGGGTCAACCCAAAAGAGGAAATTGACGTGAGTTCCAGGAGCTCTTCTTTCTTCCGATACCATAATTAAATCTTCGATCAGACGCCGAAATCGTAATTAAATAAAACTGAAGACATACCCTACCGAGGTTAAATGTCTTTACCCCCCAAACCATCAGGTGCACAATGCACAGTACGAATTGTTTTCACATCCACTACATTCCTACGAACTCGTCTGTGGCGACTTTTTCTATACGCAGATCTCAAGAACTGCGAACTGTTAAGAATATGCAGATAATGGTTTAAAAAATAAGATCGTACTACAAAAATTGTAACGAAAGATTGGAAGATCACTACGATCGATCATTTTGTATGAAAGCTTTAAGTTATAGTGGTCCGATCTGAACACTTTGTTAAGAGGTTGTAGCGTTGTCCATGCCTAATTTCATTTCCTGAATATAGCTTGCCAAATGCAACAGATTTTTATGCAAGAACTTGATTTTGATCGGTCAGTTTGTATGTTAGGTATATGCTATACTGGTTCGATATCGACGATTCCGAGAAAGGAGTATAAATCTACTGGGAAAAGAACGAGCACAGATCGATATCATAAAAACAGATCCTGTTCAGGGCATATTAAAAAGATACCAAAATGATTAATTTCTGTTAATACAAAAAAAGTTACTCATACGACGTGGTATACATACATGCACTTAAAACTTTAACAACAATTTTTTCGTACTTCATTTGGAACATTGTCGAAAATTTCAACATTTCTGCTGAGTTTTGAAGTCAAAAAATATATGTATGTTATTTACACTGGATTTTTCTCTATATGTATGTGTAAGCATGCGGCATATTTACCCAAATGCCAGCTGTATTTACTATACAAAATGTTGTTTACTTACAACTGTGTACCATGCGCTGCTACTATTGCTTTGTTGCTATTTTTTGCGCTTCATTTGTGTGCCATTTATTGCACTTTTTATGCTTTGTTTTTGGTTTTTGCTTTTTGCATAAATAGTTAAAGCTTTTCATTGTTTCCAGTGAAGTCAAAAATAGCCTTTTTGCTGCCTGCACTCGTATATTTATATATGTGCATGTATGTGTGATCGCCAGCTAATGTAAACAAATAGCGAAAAATCCCACGTTTGTATGTATGTATATTTGTGGATCACACAGAGCCTTCAACAAGCAATTTGCATTACGGGTGTATGTGTGTGTGTGCATGTGCGGCGTAGTTGCACATTGCTTGCATAGTTGCATTTGTGCGCAGATACCTCAAAAATGCCATACAAGTGATACAGTGGAGTGTTTTAAGTGTTAAGCACCGCAGAAGCTGCCATCTGTATTTATATAAGCCACGCGGCGGATTTGTATGCATGTGGTAGTGAGTGCATAACTGGCATACTCACGCTCTTTGTCGGCCATTTCAAACGCCTCTTCGACCCAAAGCGCATTTTCGGCATTTTTATTGTATTGACCTACTGTTTGCTATTTAAGTAAATATGTATATATAAAAAAAAAAGATTTTGTGTGCCACCAGTTTCCATTCAATTTAATAGAATAAGTAATATTGGAAATATAGTTTATGTGAAAAGTATTTTTTTAAACCTTGAAAAAGTGTTTTTTGTTTTTTGTGTAAGAGAAAGTAGTTTTACTTTTGTATGTGTGTGAAAAGCAGAATATTTTACACATACTTATTTACAAAAAATACAGAGAAAAACCGCAAAATATTTATGCGGGCGCAAAGCATTTGTTTAGTCTTGTTTTTTTGTGCTTTTGGTCAATCGATAACTAAAATTGCTGGCAAGTATAATTGATAATTGCAGTTTTCAAATTGAAATGTTTGGATTTGGAAGTAACATTGGACAATATGCTATCCTTGAAAGCCACTTGTAACCATACTATAACAAGATTCTTTCGGCCATGAAAAATTTGAATCAATGCTAAATAGAATGCATTAAAAATTAATATTTTCGTTTTCCACAATTTAGATAGAGTGTACTCGTATTGGGTAAAATGCTATAATTATAGAAAATCTCGTGTATTTTTTTATAGCTACCGTTTATTCAATATTTGCTACAATCTTCTGCGTTATTTATTATAGCCTGTCATATTTGAGACCAACTTGCAGCTAAATTTTCAACATATTCCAAAAGAAGCAACCGCCAGGTATGTTGTAGTAGCCAAATGAAATCTTTTGTTGCTTGGAAATGTTTTCTTGATATTTAGGCTTCATTAAAGCCCAAACATTCCGTATTGGATCAGCGTCCGGGGAGTATGATGGCCAATTTAAAGTAACAATGTGGTTTTTGTTTTCATTGAGTACAGAGTCTGTCTATGTTTCGGATCATTGTCAGTACTCAATCATGATTATTTTTGTCGTAGAGCCTTTCAGCTGACTTCCGTAAACTCATTTTATTATTTTAATAGGAAGCAGTTGTCAAAATTGATCAATGGGCGTGGTACCGCTCACATTTAAGTGAATATCCATATCTTGGGTTCTACTCGATTGATTTCAATCAAATTCGGTATATAATACAATTCCGGCATTCCTTTATTACAGTGTCAAAATGGGTGAAAATCAGACAAAACCATAAATCCCAAAAATTGCCAAAATCGGACTATAAATGCTCAGGAACCCAGGACCCAAGTTCGGCTGACTTTTTGCCGAAAATATCGGTCAATCTGCGAGATATATTATTTAAATTCATGTCAAAAATAAGTTAAACCGGATCAATATGTTCCTTCGACTTTTTATAGTATATTATATATCGGCCAATGTGCGGGTTTAATATAAAATTTTGTCAACACCTTTTTTAATAGTCCATTTAAGGCCTTAAGGATGATTTGTTACAAGTACTGCTCAGTATAAGAAACATTTTGAATTCCTTTTTGCGTTTACTTGAAAAAAAAATTAAATAAAATCAGCTTACCGCGAATAAATCACTCTAAGAAAAATATTATTTGCCATTTCTTATATTGCACAAACTTTTAAGGCTACATGTACCGAATGTGATGACCATAACCACTCCTCTGACAAAACTTTTGTTGCTAACTACTCAAATGGCGATAAGAGACAAGCGAAGAAGGTCAGATGCAATAAATTTATCCTTAAGGATAGAGAATTTTAGGTAATATCTCAAAACTCAGCAACTACTCGATCAAATTGGACCAAATTTTTGGCCTAATATCATAATATATGTAATATTTTAGCTTGGAAACCCAATGTAGAAGAGAGGATGAAAAAAATGTATTTTTTATGTAAGAAGATGTTGGAGATAGCATGGGTCCTTTCAGCTCTCCATAGGTGTTACACAGCGGTTGTCAAGTTATTTGGTGTGGTGAACCGCTGCCATAGTAATAAAACAAACTGTTGGAACGTAAACAACGGTTCGTTGTTCTCTTCATAACGGAACCACCAAGAACCACTCCAATGGCTGCACCGTAAAGGTTACTCAAACTACCATTAATTGACACTGCAGTGAAAAGGTAGGCAGCGAAATCATCTACAAGATTGACGACTTTAGGTAATTTTCCACAAGAATTTTCTGCATAGCTGGATAAGCAGGGGCGCCAGGAATAAAATAGGCCGCATAAACTCCTGCCTTATCTGAGAGAAGGTTTCAAGTCATACTAAAAGAGGGTGGATGGCGCGGTGGCACTTAACGCACCAGCGGAACTTTCAACATATACATGGAGGGATCAAAACTGATTAATGAGGTGCGTGTTGACACATAATGAAATTTCCGAAAGTGCTGACAGATGGATCAGGGTGAGATGGAATGCCTTAAGGAGCACGTAGGATGTGCAAGGCAAATGAATGAAAACACGCAGGCTTCCTACTCAAACTTTTACAAAAAGACTGCAGGCCGCTTGTTGGGCTAATCGCAGGGCACAACTTACTGGCATTAAACGCGAGCTCTACGGGCATTATTAGCGATAACATATGTTGAAAATGCAAGGAAGTTCACTGCTTCTATCCAGATTTATATAGAACTGGGTTTAAGCATCTAGAACCTGCACAGTTCCAGGGACTAAAGGAAGAATCAGAACTAGATATCAAGTTTTTTTTTGAACTTCGAAAAAATCGTTGACGTCTTGCACGGCGTAAACTTCAGCACGTACTAATATGAAACTCCATCAGGCCTTATAGTGGATCTGTAGGTCTATATATGGTATGACAGCCAGCTAGTGCAACCGAGCCTATAACTTATTCTAGAAGTGAAGAGTAAGTATCGGAAAGAAGTGTTTCTTTTGAAGTTTTGATACAAAATGGTGCCTAATCGACCAAGTCTTCGGAGTCATTAAGATAGCTTCGACAAGCGACAATGATTTTCGGAAATCATGCTATAAATAATACAAAAAATCGTGTGAAGTTTATTAAATTATATTACCGTGAAGCTATAGCTAGAATAACCAAAAGTCCATAATGAAAAATATCTACTCTTTAAAAATTTACTGACCTGAATACTTCAACACTATAACGAATTAGACAGCGACATTTTTTCCTTTCCGAAATTAAATTTTAAGCCGAAAATTGGATTTTGCGAATATCGGAAACGAGTATAAACTGATAGTATTAAAATTTTAGTAAAAATTTGTTTTTAGCAGCAATACGAGGTATGACAATTAAGTAATGAGACTGACTTCATAAAAACCGTATATCTGAAAATTATTCTACAACTCTGCCATCCCCTTCACAGTGGGCAGCTATAAAGCGATTTCAGCGCATTTTCCATGCTTCGTAACATTTCTGGAACGCTTCGACTGGGATGTCCCGGCGAGTACCCTCGTCACGACTGCCTGGATGTCGTAATCTACTCAAAATGGGTTCCTTTGACCACCCATTTTGTTTTAGGGAATTTCAAGGTCACAGATTTACCACAAGCGCGGTCTCATTACTTAATTGTCAAACCTCGTATTTAATCATTCGCTCAGAAAGTTGCAAAGTTAACAGTCAAAACCGAATTGATTCAGCCACCAGATAAACTCACAGATGACTTAAAAATGTGGCGATAAAATTGGATATTTGCTAAATACTTCTGAGCAATGTTAAAGATGTGCAAAAATACTTTTAACTCCCAAATAGCTTCCTGAACAGAAGGAGTTGCTCAACTACTGCTGTTGACAGCAAATTAGCATGACAATAGCACCATTTCGACTATAATGCTAGAACGTGTATATATGTATTTCTCTGTAAAATTGTGTTTTACAAGCATATTCTTATTTGGCAGACAAATTCTATAATCACAAATAGCGATGGTGAGGTGAAAAATTTGTATAGTACAATATACCATATGCAAGAAGATGAATGAAGATTTGTGCACAGGTGAGCAGATAAGAAGTGCGCGCTGAATAAACTGTAAATTCTATTTTACGAACTACCAAACACAGGTGTGTATGCATGTGTATGAGTTTCTAGAGAAATGCGTGCATCAACGCTCGTTCGGCTCTTCTGCAAATCAACTTATTCGAATTATTCTCGCAATCTTGTCTGGAATCTGTGCTGAAACCCTTTTCAAATTGCCTTACGGCTATAGCGCATAACGGTTTCTGTTTTCTGCTTTCTTTTTGCTTTGCAAAATTTGCCTGTGAACATTTTTTACTGCTTTTTCAGTACAAAAAATCAAAGCAGTTCAATTCGACATTCAAATCGACTTATTGGCTTGTTGCCTGCTGACTTTGGACTTTTTGTTATTGGCGCTTTTGGTTGGTGTTGCTTTTGTGTCCGCTGCTGTTGTTGATTTTATTGTTCAGCCGTGTTTGCACAGCAAATCAGTGAGGTCCAAAGCAGCAGCCGCTGCATCTCTTTTATCCCATTTCATCGCTTATTTGCTTTTTGTAAGCCTTCTTTTCCTTCAATGGAAAGTCTCGGAATTTATTTTTTCTCTTTTCTTTTGGCTTTAATTGGGTTAGGCTACTGTGGACGCTGGCGGCTTATTGATGTTGTTGGGTTAGTGATGTTGTTTTTCTTGTTGCCATTGCTGCTGTGTT
>NC_064306.1:45744315-45841390 GCF_023373825.1 Bactrocera dorsalis
TGAGTGACGATATGTTTCAACTACAGCCTAGCAAAAACTGAATAATGGAAGAGAGAGTGCTTGGATATTGCCACCGTGCCTCTTTCCATTAAACTTGAACAATTAGCTTCCAACAAGATTAGTAGCCTTACCGTATGTAGGCTTATTGAACCCAGCTCTTTTCTAATCCGTTGTAATCGCTACAAGGCTACCCTATTTTGTGGTTTATAGTTTCTTGCGATTTTGCTATGACTATACGCTCAAACGAATCTGATAATGAAGTTGCTTAATACTATCGACAACGAGAACAGACACTCTTTGACTAAGTATTGCCGCTATGCTGTCGGAGTAATGTAAATGACTGAACTTCAAAGCAATACCTCACCAAATACTCTAGTAAAATTATACTTGGCAGAGAGTTCTTACAGAAAACTCCCCCTCTAAGCTTCGACTCGTCCGTGAGAAAACCCACTGCGTCTTTTCTCCAGCGATTTCGTCCCATCCACACATTCAGTCCCCAGTCGGTATGTGAGCAAAGAAAAATTCACCAGTAGTCACTTTGTTGAAGTTTTCAGAGATGCAGTCGAAGAAGGAGAGAATTTCAGATTGTCTCTGTTTGGACTCTTCTACGAGTATGTACCCAGTTTTCCTGATTTTTTCAGCGACCTTTGCAGCAATACATTTGCTAACTATATCGAAGGGTGATTTGTGTAGAACGTCAATAAGTGTCAAGTTACAACGGCTAATCTACAGAACCATGGCTACCGTTGGTCGTCTATAATCGAGAAATCAATTGCTTTGGAAATTGTAATGAAATTCCTCGGGCAAATAAAGAACTGTCCTTAATTACTATGCCAATTATGAGCGCGATCTATAAACCAGTTTGTTTACAGCAGCTGCTTAAGTCGGTACACTTTCTGGAGGACCTTCAACCTCTTCAAGTGATGAAAATATTGAAAAAAAGCGAAGGATATGGTGTTTGAAAATCATCAGGCAAGTGTTTGAGACATGGCAAGACAGTTCGATATCTCTCGCGAGTGAGTTCAAATAATTGTGGTGGATATTTTGGGTATGAAAAGCGTTCTTACTCGACTCGTTCCGATAAAGATGATTTCAGGACTTTTTGGACATGCTTGATCGTGCGAATGCCGATCCCTCATTCAAGGAGAGCATTATAACTGCCGATGAGACAAGGGTTCGAAAGGTCGATCAAAAAGATAAACCAAATTCACTGAAGGAGCTGAAGACAATTTCAAAAAGTGTTTATGAAAAGTGTTTCGAGTAGTGGACAAATCATTGGCATAAGTGTATTATATCTGGCGCGGTACTTTTTTGTCACTAGTAATATTTACATATGGTATTTAGGGTGAGCGCAATTCTAAAGAGAATCCGTGGCCTCCTTTCCATCTAGAAAAAGTTATTGCTTGATGTAGATAGTGTACCTATATGAAGGGATCACGATGCTAATACTTGAAGTTAACAAATAGTACGCGAATTTCGCTTTTTGACTGTTTTGAGCTTTTCTGTTTCGCTAATTATTGAAAGCTCAACGCAATTGCAGGAAATCCGTTGTATTAGTAGTATAACAAACTAATACCGAGTAATTTGCTAACTTTCAAAATGTTTACGAACCAACTAACTAATTTCTGTGCAACACCCAAACGCCACGAAACTAATCCCTGACATCTTCGTGATAAATATCATTTGCACAACGCTTAAAGCTTATTTAGTTTGCCAGACTATCAATGAGCTCTTCCGCAACTGCTGGCTGCAATTGAAAGTTTTATGCAGCAATTTGTAAGCTATCCTCACCATTCAGGCATCGTTTCCGCTTGCGCCGCCACCACTTCGGGGCAGTTGTAACTGTCAACATGCATTTTACAACTCCGCCCGGCAAGTTCATAATTCTTTGCTGTAAATTATGAGTACACGCATTTGACTTTTTCGCTTACAAGTTGGCAAAACTGCTGCAAGCAGGACACTGCCAGCAAGCTATGGCATGAAACTCCGAGCCGAGGACAGCAGTATACGAGTACACCACTAATTCTTCTAATTCTCGCAATTTCTGCTTTCTTGTCGCTGACAGTTCGGCTTGGCTTACAATGTCGCAAAGTTACACTGTCCAGCTGTCAGTTTGGCTTAGTTTCTAGTAGCAAATTTTCGGCTTTTGGGGTTTCGGCGTTACAGTGTCGTTATCCGTACGGTACAATACGAGTATATAAGCGCATGTGTGAGTGAATCCTTGTGTCAAGAGATTAAAATAGCCTGTTTTGGAAACAGAAGGTTATGAATTGCGTTAATACTCTTTCTAAGCATGTGTTCTTCTCTTGGTTTATATTAATAATCTTTAGAGACACAGCGCCGTGCTAAACCTCCAACAAAGTTGGTATTTATCGCATGTGATATGAAGCTTCCTACTTGTTTTTGACACATGCGAAGCAAACTCAACTATAATGCAGACTCTTTGGTGCATACTTTTTCTATTTTTCACTTCTTCAATTCCAAAAAAGATTAATGCCAATTTAAAAGATGCAGCAGAGCGTGCAATATTGCAAGTAAATATTTGATACCTCCCAATGGCGAAGTTATTCGCGTGAAATATGATTTTCTGCACGCTGTCATTGCGTAAAACCGATAAACACTTAGCGGTTGGTGGAAAAATTGTGTTGACTCATCGAGAAAAGGAAGTAGAAAACGCAATTGCAATCTGCTGGAATGCACGACCTGCTAACCATGAATGGCAGCTGGTGGGTTAGTGGAGGAAAGTGTTTGCTCTCGCTAAGGAGCGCGTTTCTTCGCTAACGAAAAGATAAACCACGAATTGGTCGGACAAATTTTATACGAAAATCAAATGAATTAACAAAAAAAAAAAAGAAAACACTTTAAGCTCCGGTTGCACCGGACCTATAATACCTTTCACAAAGTTTTCATGACTGCTACATGCCACAGGGGTCCGATCTTAACAATATTTTCGGGGATTGTAAATGCCTTGGTTTTCCATAAAAGGAGTTGAGTTTCATCGTTCAGTTCAGGCAGCTATATATTATAATCGTCCGGTCTAAAAAATTATTGAGATATTGTAGCAATCCTTGGATAGTAATCTGTGCCAAGTTTTATGGAAAAATCTTGTCAAATTAAAAAAATTTCCTTACCAGCACTTCAGCCTGACCGGTCAAATTGTATAACAATATGCAATAACTGTCCGTTATCGGCGGTCCCAACAAATGAGCAACTACTTGGTGGGAAAAGGCCGAGAGCATAATTTCTGATCGATGTCTGAGGAGCAAGTTCGTATATGAACAGACGCACAGACGGACATGGCTAAATCGACTTAGGTCGTCATGCTGATCATATATATATATATATATACTTTAGAGAATCATAGACATTTCCTTTTGGGGGCTACAAACATAAAAAAGCATTATTAGAAGCCAATTGGAGAACAAAGAAAGTCATTTTCAGTTTCATGCAAATCGACTGAAACTCCTGACAATCCTTTTTTCAAAGGTCCGTGCTATAGCAGAGTTCTTCGTTGAAAAACTCTGCCCAAGATGTTTTAAATATACAGTTTCAAAGAAACGATATACAAATACGGTTCAATAAGTACTGAACCTTCCAAACAAACAAACAACAATTTTGGAAAAGCATAATCTGCTTGCACTGATCAATGCACTTGATCTAGATATCCTCTAACTTCTTAAGCTAATCTGAATGGAGCAGCAGTTTGTAGCCTATATCGACCAATTTGGCAACGGCGAGATGTGAACCAGTGCGTTGGTACGAGTATGGTGGAAAAGCCACCAAAAGGAGTAATTTTCTGCAATTCGGTCTAATCAGTCTAATATCAGTCTCTTAACTTCGCATACTAGAGAAATTTTGCATAGTTAGATCGAGGAAGGAGGAAGAAGGAAGCGAGATGCATTTCAGGCAAAAAAAAAGTGAGGCCAAAATGCGTGAGTACGGAAGGTTTTACGACCGGAGCATACTCTTCTAAAACCTTCTGGGGATAATTCATTGACTGATGCGTATCGCATACTGAAATTATGGAGTGAACACTTCTCCGACGTGCTGAATGGCAGTGAAAGCATAACGCCATGAGATGCCGAACCCAGTTCCATCGATGATGATGGAGCAGACGTTCCATTGCCCGACTATGAAGAAGTTCGAATAACAATTAACCGTCTGAAGAACAACAAAGCGCCGGGAACCGATGGATTGCCGACCGAGCTATTCAATTCCGGCAGCAAAGAACTGATAAGGAGCATGTGTCAGCATCTTTGTAGAATATGTTCGGGCGAAAGCATGCCCGACAATTGGAATTAAAGTGTCCTCCACCCAATCCACAAAATGGAAGACCCCACAATCTGCGCCAAGTACCGTGGGAAAATCCTCCTCAACAGAGCATATAAGCTTCTGTCGAACGTACTGTGTGAAAGATGAAAACACTTCAGCTCTGAAAGTACTCGACGCAGTATCTGCCGGGGGAAGCAGAGGAGGACCTCTACTCCGTTGGAAAGACCAGGTGGAGGGGAAACCGGCTCCACTTGGAATCTCCAATTGGGGCAAGCAGCGAAAAATAGAACGACTTAGATGTTGTAAATTCGGTAACCGCTTAAGCGGTGTCTACCAAAATAAAGAAAAAGAATAGTCCTGACAGTCTTTGCCTTGTCAAAGCAAGTTTGCCGGGAGAAGTACACTCTTCCCAGGTTTCTGGTGTATTCCATCGAGTCTTAGTGAAATTTTTTTAGATTGAGTTTAAACAGCTTCAAATAATGCTGTAAAGTGTTCTCATGGTTATGCTTGTTGCCCAAAGGCAACTAACGCGACTCGCATCCAGTTGGCATCTTTCTCATGCCCTATATTTAAAGTACGACATAACTCCATAGTCTATTGAGGTCTGCATAGAATTCTCATTACATATGTATGTATGGGAACCTCATCTTCTCAACGGTAGCTGAGCTCAAACTATTTTCCGACCAACACAATAGTAGCATAAATATTTATAAAATGTAACATGCATTTAAATAATATTTAATATTACTTTCTAGTAACGGTAATACCCTTGTCAACACTCGTGGTTCTCCCTCACTTAACCGAACAATGCTTCACTTTTAATCACTTACCAAATACTTACATTTCACAAGCAAACACTCACCACAAGCACTTGCCACCCACTAACCACACACACAACGCCACATCCACGGACAAGCCAGCCGCCAGCGCTTTAGAAGCCTATGACCAAAGCTGCCACAAGCGTCTTTTTGTTTTCTCAGGTCGAAGTGGGTAAACAAGGATATCAAAAAGAACACAATGCAAATGAAAAATGTTCTTAGCTCGAAGCATTTTGCCCTTTGGCAGTTGTTTAACAAGCTCAAGGTGAGCAGAAAGTACAGCATAACTGTTATTCATAGTAAAACGGAATAAAAATGTCGTGTGAAAGGGGAAGCCGACCAGTTACAGCCACTTAACTCTGTTTGTGGTGCTCTGAAAGTGATATTGCTTTTGAACTACATTGTGGACGCACTAAGTGCGTCGAAGGACATCGAAAGGACAAACGAAGATGATATCGCTTCGGCTAATTGATAGAGGAGTAACGGGGTAAGCGGCATATTTCGTGTTACACGATGACGGAAGAGCTACCGTAATTGAAGTGGAGCGTTTGTGTTGCTAAAGAGTGGTAAATATTTGTCTATCCATAATCGGCAATCGGCTTTTTGTTTATTTTGGGAAAGTTACTTTAATTGCAGAATAAAAGTGTTCGTTTACTTTCTATTTATTTTCAATTAAAATTCCTTTTAGGGTTTGTTGAAATGTACTGAATGAGTGACACTGTTATTAGTTTTTATTTGTCAGTTATTGCGGTGAAGGCATTGTTGACTATCTTGTGTTTTTTTTCGTATTTAATAACAGTTGCGAAGAAAGTGTTAAGGACATAAATTTCAACCGACTCAATCCCGATGGAAAATAGTGGAAATGAAGCTATTGGAATCCCTCTTCTCGAGTATGGACGTTGAACCGAGAGCAGTCATGCCGTCATTTGATGGAGCAAGATGGCTTAGCGGAGTCAAAATCTTGAAACGCAACAATGACCCGACGATAACATAGGTAAGGGAAGCGGTCAGAACGCTTCCAAACCTGTGGAAAGAGGCGAAATGGAGGTGGTGGACCGCAGCAGTATTCCATCCGTGCTCGAAGCGAAGTTAACCAATCATACCTCACTTAGTGTACCCGGAACATGCTCTGCGGCTACTACAACGACAGAATCCGGACGTGCCAACTAGCGACTTGGGGTATTAAGCGTGGGGAAATCAATCAACGAAGACGGGGACAAAGCTTCATCCTCAAGATCAATAAGGCTGCAAAGGATATTCTGTATGTGGGGCATTTGAAGCGCTTGAAAAGTGGCGGAAATATTTCAACTGGGCCAAGTTAGCAGAAAGTGAGGACTGTTGGTACGAATATAAAAATCTTGTAAGAGACTACACGAAATTGGTGCGCAGGACAAAGCAAGAATCCTGGAAAAACGTCTGTACTTGATTTTAAAAGACCCGCGAGGTGGCAAGCCCTTGGAAACTATTATCCAAAAGCCTCGCCTCGTCCGGTCTAATTCGCAAAAGTAGCGGAGAGTGGACGGACAACTGACTGGACTCAATGGAAGTCCTAGTCAGTGTGCACTTTCCAGGTTGTAAGAAAGCGGTAAGACCTAAGATACAAAGGGAGTAGTGCAGCAAACGTTCAACTATGTGCCACACTCGTGGAGTGAAGCTAGGGTAGTTTTCATACCAAAGGCAAAAAGAAACAACCCAATCTACTCAAAAAAGTTCAGGCATATCAGCTTAACTTCCTTCCAGCTGAAAACACTCGAGAAAATCTTGGACGCGCACATTAGGACCACAGCGTCTCCTAGAAGCTTGTCCAAGTCGCAGAACGCATATTCAAAGGGCAGATCAGTAGCGACTGCACTCCATACACTAGTATTTAATATCGAAAGGATTCTTGAAAAAAAGGAATACGCTCTTGGAGTACACAAAATTCCTATCAGCACTCGGTAGAAGAGACTGTATGAACATGATCGGAATACTAACTTGGTACTGACTGGTTTCAACACACGCCCGAGCAAAATAAGGCTGTGACATCAGGAAGACTGCCGGAAATGTCTTGAGCAGGACACCAGGGAAATAATGGGGCATCTCTTGTGCACTTGTTCCATATTGGCAAGACTACGCTGTAAGAGTAAAGATAAACAGGAGGAGGTGTCGATAATGAGGTCGTCTGTTAAAATTCGCGTCAAGCGCAGGCAAATGGGCTCTCCAATTATTCTAATTTCGAATGATATTACGATGTTATTAGGCAACTTGGATGTACACCAGAGCCTTTTCTGGACTGATGTGAACACTATTAAAGTCGCTCATCGACCCTGTTCTTGTGTATAGCGTAAAAGAAGGGACGATGTCAAAAAGTTGTGAGCTAGCGCTTGAAGTCTTCAAACAATTTTTTGTAAATTATTGGCCCCGACTATTGTATGCACATAAACCACAATCTGGACCAGCACATTGACTTTGTTCATGTTGTGAGGAAGCAAGATTAGGCTCCAGCGAAAACGTTTTTCGAAACAAGAGTCGATAGTAAAAGACACAGAGGTAGACCGTGTCTCCGATGGAGTAACCAAGTAGAAGAAGCTCAGACGAAACTTGATGAACGAGCCTAAAGAACGCGCGCATTATACGTCTGCCGACAACCTATTTGGGTATTTGATAAGTCGGCGTGTCAATATTCATCAGTATACCCGATCTCAACCAGTTATTCTCGGATGCATTTCCTTTAAAAAAATGTTTTAAAATTAAGCTGATCGTCAACGCAAAGCGTGAAGTTTCAGCGGAGGAACCACTGCAAATCAGATTTTTTAGGAATGCATACGTGTAAAAAATAAATGCATTACGCTGAGATCTGAAATATATGAATGATGGATAGCTTTTGAGTCGAGAACCTCGAAACTTTATTAAGAGGTTACATGGGTTTAAAAAATCAAATCCTTTTATTGTCTTATTAAATTCTACAACACCTCTAGAATATTGTCCTAAATTTTCAAGTTGATCCGAGTAATAGTTTCGGAGATACAGCCTTGACTACTTGTGCGCTCGAGGCTAGTCTTTAATCGCGTTTTTCTCGAAACTGTTTTTGAAGTCGGTTTGTAAGATTTCTCGAGGACTACTCAACCGATCTTCAAATTGTTGAAAAAAGGCTGTTTTTACCGGAGGAAACCCATGTAACCTCTTAAGTTTTACAACCGATATCAAAAAATCGAAAGCTCAATCTCTGCGTTCAAGAACATCTAAGATATCAGGTCACTGGTCACTGGTAGAGACACTAGTCCACGTTGTATTCTATCAATTTAATAAAAGATATTGTCAAATAGCCAAAGCCGAACAACGGCATCATTATTTGACCTTCAGGTTATTCTTGCTTGTTACTCTCTTCTCAACCACTAAACAGTAAGTGCGAGACAAAGCTTTAGTAAATTTAGTTTCCTTACCGCCAACGCGTCGGCATTTCCCCTATTATACAGTTACTTATTTAGAAACTTCTAATAAAATTTTGATTTACCCTTCTTCTGCTGCTTCCGCCAATCACTTTTGACAACTTGATATTTTCGCAATAACTTTTAATAAACCAACTAAGCGAAATTACTCTCTTTTGGGTTTTTTCCATTGCTTTGCTGTCCCCTGGCGCTCATAAGTGGCTGATGATGGAAACAATTTTATAGCTTTTTGCACAGAAAAAAGGGAAAAATACCAAAGCGCTAACAAGTAATTTTTTCGCAAAATCGCATTTTGAAGGAAATGAAAAATTTTATTATTTATTATTGAACGAAGACAATCAACATTTTCTAAGGATTTTCTCTCTCATATGTGAGTATGCTGCAGTAAAAAACGAAGAGCGCCAGCAAAATGATGGACATGCCGTTGGCGGTGCAAAAACAAATTGTGAGATGAAAAAAAAATGTCGCATGCCAGTGAAAAGAAGAGCTGATGTGTGGACGAACATATTGCACGAATATATATGTTTAAGAGTATGTGTGTCATACGTGTATGTGGGTTTTTCTAAATATTTTTGTAGCGGTAAATATGCTGCGATGGCAAGCGAGCGATATGAGCTCATCAAACACAACTCAATATCCGCCCCAGTTTGACAGTTCGATATGTTTTTGGTGTTTTTTCCTGCTTTTTTAATTTTCCTTTCATAGCTTCTCATGCATGCTGCTTCTTCCTGGACTATTTTTATTGAAATATTTGTCTATATTTGGTTTTTTTCTATTTCTCCCTTTAAGGAAAACAATATGTCGCAGGAATGCATGCATGTATGTAGGTAAGTGTGTGTGTGTGTGCATGAGTCCATCATTGATATACATCAGTTGCTTTCAAGCAGCTCTCCACATACATACAACCGCATTTTGGCCCAGAAATAGAAGAGGAAATGAAAAATCTTAAGAAAATTCCCAACACCATTTATTGCATTGCTCAAGGGTACATTTTAGAAAAAATATTACTAACCGAAGACAACAGCAACAACAACAAAAACTCTTCACATATACCAATAACTTTAACTAACTATATGCGTTTTGTTGCTCTGCTGTGCAGCGCGTGTTGGTGTGAGTTGGCGTCCAACCATTTCTTTGATTAACTCAACGCTGCTGCTGCTCCCCCACCTGTTATGAAGCTTGTGGGTATAAATATTTCGCGCATGATTGATAATTTCAACTGAACACAAAATAAATTTCATTTTATGATTTTTTAAAAATTCGCCTCCGCATGACAGCGGGACAATAAAATTGTGAAGAAACTGCTAATGTCCAACTGGGGAAATATTTTCGCTGGCAATGATGCACTGATTCCGTTTTTAGTGCGGCGATTTATATAGTCGGTGTGTTATATTGCCATGTAGTTATTTGTAATTCACACAATGAGTCCTGCGGGTGTTATAACAGGGTGTAGATTTTTATTTGATACACATACATATGTATGTACTTATAAAGTACTGTTTAGCTTTAGATTTCGAAAATTAATTTATTTTAATAAAATTGTATAATATCCGCCCAAGGAGAGATAGATTTTATTACCACATATAACACCTTCAAATGGGCTGTCTTTGTAAGTGAAGACAATTCCTACACTTCTTCTCTTCTAACAATTTTTCTAATTTTAAATGAAGTCTCTCTATATATTTTTACAACAACTGAAAACTACTGAGCTAAATAAAATTATTTACGAGGTATGACAATTAAGTAATGAGACTGATTCCATAAAAACCGTATATTTGAAAATTATTCTACAACACTGCCATCCCCTACGAAGTAGTCCCCTTGAGCAGCTATACAGCGATTCCAGCGCGTTTTCTATGCTTCGTAACATTTCTGGAACGCTTCGACTGGGATCACCGCGTCACGGCCGCCTGAATGTCCGTAATCGACTCAAAATGGGTTTCTTTGAACACCGATTTTGTTTTAGGAAACAAAAAAAGTCGCAGGGTGACATGTCGGGCGAATAAGGCGGCTGTTGCAACACGGCGATCCCTTTTAGAGGCCAAATACTGGGACACGCTGAGGGCGGTGCACAGTGAGTCAGCCCAATAGTAACTGCGGCAAAAAATGGTTTTTTGACGTGTCGTCTAATTTGGATGAAATTTTCACAGTATATTAATAGATATATGAGTAACAATTCCCTGAAATTTCAGCCTCATAACTTCATTACTTTTTGGTCTAGAGCAAGTCGAAGTTGAGGTATGCCAACGTGCTTGAAATATGTTAGTTCAATATGTAATAATCAAAGGCTTATTAAAATAAAAATACATAATAAATGTAACTTCAAAGTATTTTTTTAATTAATTTAGTTATTGCAGAATGAGTAAATGAAAAAATAAATAAAAAAAAAAAACACAATTTTTTTTATTTCTTAACAACAGAATTGTGGTGCAAAAATTGAACATTTTGCATTTTCAATGGCCTAGGAAATATAGAACCAAATGAAAGTTTGAAATCTCTGGTTTCATTTAAAGTAGAGGACATATAGCAAAAGTTTGCAAAAGCACATTAAACATACCAAAAACTACAAAAGTACGTAACGCGCACATTCTGTCGCTATACGTATGTTAGCATGCAATAGTATATTTTTGAAGATCCAGAAATAACCGCTGACATAACTGGTGTAAATGTAGACTTAATTCACCGCTTTAAAATTATATTAAACACTATAAATAGTAGTAAAAATATAGATGTTGGTAAATTCCATACGTATTGCATGGACACTGCAAAATTATATGTAGAGCTTTATCGCTGGTACTACATGCCCATCACTGTGCATAAAGTTCTCATTCACGGCAGCAAAATGGTATCTGAGGCTATATTGCCAATAGATTTGTTTGCAATTTTTATTTTTGAAAGTATTTTTTTAAACTTTATTTAATAACGGGTGATTTTTTTGAGGTTAGGATTTTCATGCATTAGTATTTGACAGATCACGTGGGATTTCAGACATGGTGTCAAAGAGAAAGATGCTCAGTATGCTTTGACATTTCATCATGAATAGACTTACTAACGAGCAACGCTTGCAAATCATTGAATTTTATTACCAAAATCAGTGTTCGGTTCGAAATGTGTTTCGCGCGCGTGTTTTGTTCAGCGATGAGGCTCATTTCTGGTTGAATGGCTACGTAAATAAGCAAAATTGCCGCATTGGGTGAAGAGCAACCAGAAGCCGTTTCAAGAACTGCCCATGCATCCCGAAAAATGCACTGTTTGGTGTGGTTTGTACGCTGGTGGAATCATTGGACCGTATTTTTTCAAAGATGCTGTTGGACGCAACGTTACGGTGAATGGCGATCGCTATCGTTCGATGCTAGCAAACTTTTTGTTGCCAAAAATGGAAGAACTGAACTTGGTTGACATGTGGTTTCAACAAGATGGCGCTACATGCCACACAGCTCGCGATTCTATGGCCATTTTGAGGGAAAACTTCGGACAACAATTCATCTCAAGAAATGGACCCGTAAGTTGGCCACCAAGATCATGCGATTTAACGCCTTTAGACTATTTTTTGTGGGGCTACGTCAAGTCTAAAGTCTACAGAAATAAGCCAGCAACTATTCCAGCTTTGGAAGACAACATTTCCGAAGAAATTCGGGCTATTCCGGCCGAAATGCTCGAAAAAGTTGCCCAAAATTGGACTTTCCGAATGGACCACCTAAGACGCAGCCGCGGTCAACATTTAAATGAAATTATCTTCAAAAGTAAATGTCATGAACCAATCTAACGTTTCAAATAAAGAACCGATGAGATTTTGCAAATTTTATGCGTTTTTTTTTAAAAAAAAGTTATCAAGCTCTTAAAAAATCACCCTTTATTAACTTTTTTTTTTGCAGGAATGTTATCCGAAGAAGCGCAAGAAGCAATGAATAAAGAGTATAGAAACTGTAGGCTATTCCATTCTCGTAAAAATTCACGTATTTCTACGAATGAAGAAGTAATGCACTATTTGCAAATATCATCAGATCCTTATATTAATTCATTTAGAATGAGAAACAAATTGAAAAAATTAGAATACCATGATGATGTTAAAAAATTATTGATTGAATGAAAAAGAAATATTTTTTTTTTTTATTGCATTTCAATGGGAGGTGGGCGTATTAGTGGGCGTGTTATTGTAATTTTTGCATGAAACATTTTAAATGATACATATACATTACAGTAATATAGAATTTGAAGGTTGTATTTAATATATTTTAGAAAATATGGCACTTTTTATGTTGAGGTAGTATGGGTGATGGGGTTAAAAGTGGGCCAAAGTTCAATTTTTATTTCAAATAATGTTTGTAACTATATAATATTCAAGTATACCAAAATTGAAAGTTATACCTAAAGTAGTACGGACAATACGGCATTTTACAAATTTCGACTGTATGGCAGGCAGGCGTAAAAGTGGGCGAATTTTCTCTAGGAAGTAAAGAAAACCACTGCCGAAGATGGATCACTCTTTACTACGTTAATGTGAGCTCTCAAACATCGACTGAAACTATTGTTTTTTTTTTGATTCATCGATTAAAAGAGTCATTCACCGTATAGTCTTGACTTGTGTCCGAATGACTTATTTGTATTCGCGTACGTAAAAGATAAATCAAGAGGTCAACGGTTATCGACAGCAAATGAAACAGTTGCTACGTTCAGAAGGCATGTTTTAGAGATATCTCAATCGGAGTGGCAAAAGTGTTTCGACAATTGGTTTAAGCGTAAGCGAAAGTATACAGATCTTAATGTAGAATATTATGAAAAACAATAAAGCGATTTTCGATGATTAAAATGTATTTTTGTTTTTTCTAAAGTCGCAACTAGATATTTATTCGAAGAGCTTTATAGGGTTCTTCTTTTTGACGTTTGCTTTTCAATTAGGCAATACTTTTTTCGTATCGAAGCTTGATTTATTCTCAGTTTGGTTGGTCATTTTATAATGCACAGATCGACCGGTCATCAAACGCGTCGCACATCCGATGAATGGTACCAAAGCGAAATTGCCACCGATTTCAATTTTCAATAGAAAATTATGTTCAGCGATGAAGCTCACTTTTGATTGAATGAGTGCATTTTTTCATATACTAAATGAATATTGAACATATCAACGAGCAACATTTGAATAATATTTTGTGAATTTTTCATGAAAAAATTGTTTTCCGGAGGCATCGCCCAAAAACGTCTCCTCGCGGTGGTCAACATAACAGAGGAAAGATTCATCCAAAATCAAAAAATCAAATTTCATCAGTTAGTAAATGAGTATAGATCGTGATTAATCGATTTAGAAAAAAAGCTTAGCTTTTGGCAAAGATGCAAACATAAGAGTATGATTTTAGATCTAATTTTTTCTACAAATTGCCTTAAAAAATTAATTGTAATCGAAAAAAATCAAACAATCAATCACGATGTCACCCTATTTAGAAGAACTGTGAAAAATTTCAATAAAATCGTTTCAATATTTTCTTAAAAATCGAGAAAAGTATGATTGAGCCTGATGGGCAGCTTGAAACTTACTGTTCTGATCTGTTCTTGAAACTTTTGGAAAATATTATAGAGATACCATAGTATTAAAAAAAATAAATAATCGCTCTCTGAATTTCCTTAAAATGACTCAGATATTGACCGATACACCATATACAGTATAAAAACAACCGGATGTTCGAAATTTGTAATATTAGGCATATGAGGGTTAGCGGAATTTAGCGGATTTTTTCAAGTTTTTACAAAAGCGCAAGGACAAGGTAAAAAAAAACAAATATTAATTAAATCACCAATCGATATTATAACATCTCTTTCACACGCGGTCAAAGCTAACAGAACAAGTTAAACTCCAGTGAGGGCAGGTATAATATTCCAAATTCTATAATCAAGATTTTATTTGCAATATAAACAAATCTTAAACTCTAAAAGGTAAAACTAACACATGATATACATATTTTGAGCCTTCGGGGTATATACATAGCTATTATCTAGTAGAGCTGTTTCCAAATTAATTGTTTGATCATATAGTCTGTCAACATAATTTGCGCTTATTTTGCATTATTTTCGACTGATATCGTTGAAGAACATTATAATTTGCATACATTCAATTCTCAAAATGCGATTATACTTTAATGCTGCCACATAAAATTTGGCCACCAAAATTACTAACTGGCTTATAACGCCAAACCATTTCTGCTTTCTGCTAATACGCATTTACAGTTATACCTATGTATAGTATATTGACTTCTCTTTTGTGTGCCTTTCATTTGAATTATTGCGATTTTAATTCATTTGTGCCTTATTAAATCGGCACGGCCACGTTGGTATGAGTGAGCATGTGTGTGTATGTGTGTGAATACAAATGTAAATAAGCTAACGGTCATAGGCGTTCGACCTTTGAACTTTGAATTGAATAGAAAATTCAATGTTGAATATTCAATGATGTTGGCGTTGGGCGCTGGACAGCCAACGAAGTGCCGACAACGCTTGAATGCCTGCAGCAGCATTTGTAGCAGATGTGAATGGCATATTGGCTGGCATTTACTGAGGGTTGCCAGATTTTCGAATTTTCTAGAGAATATAAAATTTTGAAGTTAAGGTTAGGTATTATTTAAGTAAAAATAATATTAGTAGTTTGAAAAGCCTTAAATACTCGGTTGGTAGGATGTTCGAATCATGATTAATTATTTGATCTGATTTGATCGTCCTTCTTCTTTGGCGCTGCCACCGCGGGTGGTATCTCTACTGGTTCCGAGATAGACAAGCCCTTTAATTTTTTCAAATTTACTGCCAACAGTGACGTAGTTCCCAAGATGTGAGGAGATGAGTCTTGGTGTGTGGCCTCGAAGTACTGTTTTGCCCTCATTCACCACAAGACGAACCTTCTTTGGGCTGCGAAAGGCTTCGATGTCGGGTCTGTTGTTAAAGCATACGATGTCAATGTTATCTGCGCTGAGGTATGTCCCTTTAGACTGGACAGTACCAGTGCTCTTCAGATTAGCGACACATATGACTTTTTATTTTTATTGGAAAAGGCGCCTGAGAGAGAAACACCGTGTCTAAAACCTCGTCTAATGGCTCATACAGACCCCTCCTGATTTTGGAAGATGGTCTAAGATCCCCATTAAAAAGAGTCGTGGATTATCGAGTCTCCGACTCTTTCATAACAAAGCAACTGCATTTAATTCTAGAATAAATTGACATTATTCAGAAAAATTCCAACATTTTAATGTTTGCCGAAGTGGAGATAATCTCGGCCTCACACGAACCGTTCGTTCTCAGGAATCAGGCAATTGTCAGTTGGCCCTTTTTCTTACTACAAAGGTTTTCCATGTATCCTATAATAGGGGAAACAAATGAAAAGGCTCTCGAAAAGAGGTTCCGTCATTGAGTTTAGTTATTGGCTGTCCAATTTGGCAGATATTTCTATGATTTTGAATAATAAATGAAAGTGCAGCAGGACACACTTCATAAAGAAAGGCGCTTAAGCACTATTTCCAGCATGTGGCAACCCTTAAGCATTCCCAGTCTTTTACCACCACACTTGCATGCCACGTTTTTAAAGCTATTGAGTGGTGTATGCATTAAAATACGACTAACCGATGCCGGTTGCCAGTGCAGCTTCAGTTTCAACATCAGCTTCAGCTTTCAATTTTATTTGAATGAGTAGCACTTAATGAAATGTTTCGCATTCATTAGGTTAATTACGAAAATTTCAAAAGGGCCGTTCACACCCGCTCAATACATGCTTTGGCAGACACACGCCCCGTACTCACACACACACACAGATACTCCAACATTCGCCGTTACCCCTGCATGCAATACTAAGGGGCATACTCGAGGTGTAGTGGTGCTTACAAATTGATTCCCATTTAGTGTTTAGCTATTGACTGGGCTATTGGGCCTCTAGTATCAATTGCAACATTTAATTGAATGGCCATTGAGTAGAAGGGTTCTCCAACTAATTGCCGGTATTGTTGCAAATGCGAAGGATCTGCTCGTCAATGCGCTGCCAAATGTTAGCAAATAAATGGTGAATGAATTTTTCAACAATTTTAAATTTTCTTTTAGTACTTTCTTATTCATTTTGAGGAACGAAATAAACTTTTGAAATATTTTAGAATTTGGTTCGGTATTTTTGAAGCAATGGCCTGGATTAATATCGGTATTGTAAAGGAACCGTAAGAGCTATTTTAGTAATTTTTCATACGATAAAAACAGTTTCTTTGCTAAGAAGGTCTCAAAAATGAGAGAAAAAATATATATGCTACAAAATTCTTGGACAATTTTGTGAAAGACGGTCATGGCCGAATCGCAGTGATTTCGCGCAAACGGTGATCAAGTCAGGATTGACGGTCAGGAAATGTTTTCTATGTGTTTAGTGGTATTGGCAGGGAATCACCTACTATGAACAGCTTTCCTACGACCAAGCCTTAAATTCGGGCCTGTAGTGTCAATAATTTCACCATCTGAACGAAATAAACGGCCAGCTTTGTTCAATAATAGAGGAATTGTATTCTGTCAGAACAATGCCAGGTCGCGCACATCGAAAGTGACTCGCCAGAAGCTCCATAGGCTTGGTTGAGCGGTTCACACGCATACATCTTATAGCTCGATCCTGATACTAAGGATTTATTACCTATTCCTATCAAGGCAAATAGTTATTCTGGTAAAAAATTTCAATAAAAGCTAGTAAAATCGACGGTCCCAGGTTTTTACCAATGGTTTACCCGTTTTCCTATGTTAAGGGGGGGGTAAGGTTTTAAAGGCAAAAAAAAGATATACATATTTGTGTTTTTTTGCGGCTACATGAGTAATATAATTTTATTAAATTTAATGACATATTATTGTACAACTTTTGTAGTACAGTCTGTCAAGTAAGAGCGTGGTCGACTTTACCGACAGTTAATGGAAGATTTCGCTCTAATTCCTTCGAGAGCCGATAGAGGGAAGCTTTGTCCTGGATACATTGTCAAAAGAGGTTCAGTTGTCATTGATCTTTTGAAAGAAATCACGGTAAACGCCATGAGTGCTAAGTACGCGTCGCGCTACGATGCTGTGTTCCTTTGAATCCACCTGAAAGGTCCCGAATGTCGCAATCAGCGGCTGCTAAATATATGACAAAGTCGAAGGCATTTGTACAGAAGTGGATACAACGATATATAGTGGCTAAAAATGTCGATGATTTACCAGAACGTGGTTCGATAGGAAAAATGAACAAAAAAATGAAAAAAGAAGAGTGAATCTGTTTTCGCGGAATCAAGCAAGCAAAATTAATGGCAAACGGTTTAGATATATCCTACGAAACTATCTGAACCCTTTTTCATACTCATGATCCGAAATGGCGCAATGTAGAAGCCTCTGTTGACTGAAAAACTTGTGACAAAGCGACTCGCTTAGGCGCATGAGAACATTGATAGAGATTTTGAAAATGTCATTTTTGCAGATGAATGTTCTATATGGGCACGTTCTATTCTCACGCGAGCCTGATCAACTTCCCCCAATAGGCTTGTTCAGCGGACTGTAAAACATGGAATAAAGGTGCATCTTTGGGGCTGCTTCTCAAAGTATGGATTCGGCACTTTGTATTTCTTTACTGACAACCTAAATGCCGAGAAAATGATAAAAATCTACAAAAAGGCTTTACTGCCATCTCCCAAACGATCCTCCAAAAACCATTTTTTGTGATAATGAAGATTGGCTTCTGCAGGAAGATGCGAACTGCATGAGTTCTTCGCGCAAAACACACTCTACTCAGATGAAACCCATTTCTGGCTTAATGTCTTAGCCAACAAACAAAACTGTCGATATTGTATGTTTCAGAAAACGCAAATGCAAAAATTGGCAGTTTGGTGTGAATTGTCGTATGGCGGCATGCTCGGGCTTTATTTCTTTTTAAATGAGGCAGAAAATGCCGTTAGCGGGATATTCCTGTGATTTAATGAAACCGTGGAAAATTTCTATTTCCCACAAGATGCGCATTTATGTTTCATGTCTAAACATGGACACATACTCTTATGGTACGTGCAACGTGTAGCGACTCTTAACTTTCAGAAATTGGCCAGTCAAATGGCTTCCAAGATCATGTGATTTAACGTCTCTAGATTATTTTCTCTGGAGATATGTTAAATCAAAGGTTTGCGCCAATCAACCAGCAACGCTCGAGGAGCTCGAAGACAGCGTTCAGTACACTATAGTCGAAATTCTAGCTGAAATGCTGAATTGGGTCATCGACAATTAGCATAAACTGGTGGATATATGAAAACGGAGTCGTGGTGGCAAATTGGCCGACCATTTTTTTATCATAAATGACATAAAATTATGTTCATTCCAAAAAAAGGAAATATTTTGACCAAATATGTGTGTTTTATTTCATTTTTACTTCATACCTAATTTCATTAAAAAAGTTATTAAATTTTTTCCGAAAATAATTGAATTCGCATTAGGGACCTTATTTATGAAAAGTACTCCAAGTAGAGATCGGTAAAGAAACTGTTAATAACAGAAATTCAAGGCTTAAGCCTCGCTAAGCAAAATTATAAAATATAAAAGAACCCACAATACAGCTATATATATATCTACTTTCGGATTAAAAAAAAACAGGATCATAGAATTTATTACAAAAAAATTTAAGTAAATATTGTCCGCTGCTGGTTTAAAATGATATAAATTTGGTTGACCGTCCTCGACGATCTCTAGGACTACTTCCTGAACTTCACGGTATCCAACCAAAACACATTAAAGGGCGCTTAAACTAAAAAATTTGCAACGATGTATTACAATGCTTTACTGCATCACCAACTACCGCGCGCGTGGCGTACGTCCATACGGTATTTTATGTGTTGCGTGCATGTGTGCGCCCGCACAAAGTCATAAAAGTACAATTTAGCGAAACTCATTCAACCAGTGAACTGATTAATTGACGACAGTGTGCCATTTATATTTGGAGTTTTACGCAACCGCCACACTCGCCACAGGCACTGCACTACTTTGTGGCATGCCAGGCGCAAGCGAGCCGCACACCAGCCACGCTGCCACGGCACTCCACTTAACACACGCACACATACACACGCATATTATATATTTACAAACATAAAGTGTGATAATGGCATACGCCTTGTTGACACACACGCACAAACACACAGATGTAGCAGCGAATTTATTCACACTCGCAGCGAGTTATTTTCGAAAATTAATTTAACGCAATTTACGGTGCAATCTTATGCTAAAAACTTCAACAATGGCGCGAACATTGCGCCACAAAGTACGAAGATGCACACACTCGCGGTCGAAGACACACACACATGTACACACGCTTTACTGTACTTTACGATCGGTTGTCTTCTCTGGCTTTGCGGTGTTTGCCGCGCAAATTTACACTTTTGGTGGTCGTTAGAAATATTACGTATACGCCCTGTTGGCGGCGCCGCACAGCTGCCTGTCATTGAGTGCCAATTTGTTTGGAGAAAAAAATTATGTGTATGCATATGTATGAATTTTTGAAGCCTCAAACATTCATATACATATGTATGAACAAATATGTGTATATAGAATATTTGAGATGTGGAAAATATGACTGTTCCTTAAGCCATAAATCTTAACCGAAATATGATGAAAAAATAATAAATGTTACCATGCATAAAAAAGAGGGGTAATTACTTCAAAGAGCAGTGAAATTTTTGCAAAAAGCACTAATCTGCCAAGAAGACTGAAATTAAGCTAAAGCCTTTTACAAACTCCCACTGTGATGTCAACGAAGCTCATTCACAAGGTGGCGTCTAAAAAACGATCTAAAGACGGACGTTAGTCTTATTTTATCCACTCTTCTAATTAAATTCGAGTGAAATTAGAGATATTGATAGCACTATCATACATTATAAAGAGGATTTTCAGAAAGAACAAACCAACCTCATCATATAAATTCACTTCCAAGTAATAAAAATGGGTATTCATAGCACTCGACACCTCATATACTTTACTTTCTAACCGAAATCGTAAACTGGCCTAAAATATCAGGAACCATGGCAGACAAAAGCCCAAACTGCAACATTTATAGGAAAATAATCCTTACCTAAGCGGTCTCTTGTTAATATAAAAATCCATCACACCAATACTTTTAGAAGATTTGAACCAATTTTTCATAAACAACTAACTCTTATAGACCGCAAATATTTTAGATTATACTTACTCCCTAAACTAAATAGTATTACGTTTCTTACAGTAAACCATTATAAAATCACCATGTAAACCCTTGTACTAAATATAGCATTGTACTAGCTTTGATGCGGTCAAAACTACACTCCGTGTTGGCGATTTACGGACACTGCGTTAATACGCAGCTATCAATTATTCATATCTACCAGATAGAGACGAGAAGAAGGATTCACACACTCCTTACCTTTCTAATCAGTGCGACACTAAAAGAAGCATGTCATAAGGCTACATTTATCAGAATACTCCATATAGACTATTGAAATCAAAACGTTCAACAAATAAGTCACCTACGATCATGAAATACCTAGCTTTTGTCAATGATCTTAATATAAAGTCGATGGCGCAACTTATTGCTTAGAATACTCAGCCGCTTTTGCTAATGTTAAAATCCTCAGTGATAAGCAGGCCAATGGCTTTATATCCAGCTATTGAGCTGAACTACCGAGATGGTTTTATTTACTAGAAGATATAAGATCTCGTTGGCACCACTATATACGGGAAACATCCGTATGCAAGCGACAGATACGGTGAAATATCTAGGGCTCATCCTCGATAGGAAGCTTTCATGGAAGCAAAATATTGAAGAGAGAGGAAAAAAGGCTTCGATTGCCTTAAACTGCTGCGAAGAAGCCATTGGCAAAAGATGGGGTCTCTCACCGAGAGTGGTCTTCTGTATCTAAGATACCATAGTCAAATCCTTTATGTTCTGTGGAACCTTTATGTAGTAGTGAATGGCTAAAAAAAAAAACTCGAGAGTTTGCAACGGGTGGCGCTTATCAGTATGTGTGAAGTACTAAGGTCCACTCCAACCACATCGTTGAAAAGTGTATGGCTACGAAAGTTACTATCAGACTCAGAGAATTTGGGTTCTTAAAGGACACGTGTCTGAACAGTCGGATAACCTCATACACTTTGACTTCATACCTGATTACTTGGATCATGGAGTCGCCAAACCGAACTTTGGCGGCTCCTTCTCTACCCATATACCGACGAGGGAGTTGTGAGTGGGAAGAAGCCGTTGGAGAAGAGGGGCAGTGAGCCTCTCCTCAGATGGGTCAAAGCTTGGGGGGAAGCTGGAGAGATTTACTATGAGGAGCCCTCTATCAACTTCAGGCTTCCTAACTGTGCATTGCTGCAGTGTCTCCCAAGCCGCGGTTGCAACCATTAAGGTAGCAATAGTTTTATTGCTCCGGAGTGCAATCTCCTTCAGAGAAGTGACCATCTACTCAGATACTATCAGAACGGCGATACTAGCCTTGAACTCATTAACACTGTGTTCTATGTTGATCAAGGAGTGCCTAACCCCGCTATCAATAGCATCGAGTGTCTTGGTGGAAAGACTGGTATTGGCCACAGTAGAATCACAGGAACTTCTAAAGCTGATGAGCTAGCAAGGAAAGGCAACCTACACTCACTATCGGCGGAATAGGAGCGGGTCGATGATTCCGTATCCTCTTGTGTTTTAGTTTCACTGCCAGATAACTGGTCTTCGCCGAAGACGTCATCTGCAAAAGCTGTATTGAAGAAGATGAAGTGGAAACAACTCAATACTTTCTTCTTGACTGTCCTGCGTTTGAGAAGTCAAGCCGTGAACACTTACGAGCACATATACGTACTTTCAGACAGTCCACCAAACTGGCGGGAGTGGAAATTAAACGCCTATGCAAATTTGTATTGGCTACTATTTAAGCGTTTTGCTAATTTATAAATTCGAACATAGAAGTTCTTCTGTTTTATGGCATGCAGCCGTTCACGTGCGATCTCTTTAGATCAGCCATATAAGCTATCCTATTAGTTCAAGCGTGTGTAAAAGTGTATATATTTTAATTGGGCATAAAGCGATTTTCGATTATTAACATTTTTTTGTTTATAATTCTGAATTGTAAAAGGCAACCCGCATAGCTTAGAAGCTTTCAAATTTTCGATGTCTCAAAGGAAAAGATCATGAACAAAAGTGAGAGGTAGATTGACGAACGTTTTTGAAAAGGATACCACAGATATAGAAATTAAAGTTATATCTTTTGCTATGCTGAACTCAGCAGAAATTGCAGATAAAAGATTATTTTTCCAATAAATTTTCAAATCAGTAAGAGTTGATTTATTTATTTTTTTGGCTTGAAATTCTCACAATTAAGCCTTATACAACACTTAACAACTTGATAAAATAAATATTTATATTTCGTAAACTATTTACTCTAAACTAGGTAAAACTATTATAATACAGCACAATTTATGATGAATATTTTGCAAAATCAACATTGGCAACAACAATTTTGACATACATCTCGAACTCATCAACGCTATGTACATACTTGGACGAAATTTATTGAAATGCAAAATTTAATTCCAATTAATTGAAAGCGACGTTCATTAGGCAAATGGAAAAAGTCACGTGTGCAGAGGCCAACCGTTCAACCGACCAACAACAAATGCGAATACATGCCACACAAAACAGCAGCAATATTTGCAGCAATTGTAGCACACCAATTACCATACTCAGCGCATCGGGTGGGGAGTGGTGCAAAGGTGTTGGCATTTAGTCATCATTATGCATTTACCAAAGCCTAAAGACTTACTTGCACAATTGCGTTTAATTGAAAATTCGATAAATTTCAACATTCAATTTACAAATGAAAACCGAAATGCAATAAATGATGAGACTATTTACGCACACATACATACATGTGCTTTTATATATGTTTGTTTTGTGTGTGTGTGTTTGTATGGTGAGTGCATATTTATGCAGCTGTGCGCTGGCAAATGAGTTTTGACGTCACTAATTTAGTGTTATTTGGCCTGTGGTCAGCGGTAATGCAACGTTGATTCTGCGGTCGCCCCCCACACCCATACATACAAATAAGCAACTACACTAATGATGCAATAAAAATAATAACTTAATGTGGTCGCGTTGGAGTTTTGGCGGACAAGCGGCCACATTTTGAAATATTCCATTTTGGATGAACAGACTAATCAAGTGAGTTATGATTTTCGAGTTAATTGTTAAATGTGCGCAAATGTCACATGCACGTAATATTCGCACGGCTGAGTTTCGTCGAAGATAATGAATGAAATGTTCCAGCTAAATGTTTAATAAATTAATGTTTAAGGGGTCAGGGGTTTAATTTTTATTTAATAATTTTGGGAGGTTTAAAATATGAGCAAAAGAATAAAGTTGTAATATCTATGAAAGGGGAAGAGGGATCTGTCAAACTAGTGTCAGATGACAGCTGTCAAATATGGCACAATGTCACATGGATATCAAAATCCACGTGCCAGTTAAAAAGTATAACAATTGGCAACCAAGTTCTAACTGAAAAACGGATATCTAATTTGATGTTAGAAGACAGTTGTCAAACGAATGTCAGATAGATGTCAAATGAAATCATGAAAGTGTTTAATGGACGGCAGATGGATATCAGATGAATGCTGGCAAATACCAAACGTCGAATGGCAACTGACTAATGAATGAATCGATGTATACATGTGTCACAAGAATGTCAAACGAATGTCAAATGGTTGTCAGATACCAAAAATCAAGCGAGAATCATTGAATGTCAAATAACAACTGAGGAGTCAATGACTAATCATGTCAGATTAAATGTGAAAAATTACACGAACAACAGATGTCACGGGAATGTCAAAAGACAGCTGCCAAAAGCATAGGAGATGGTTATCAGATCTTAAACGTTCAACGAATATTTTTGGATATCAAAAGGCAACTGGAAAACTGATCTCGGATTGAAGTCCGATCAAATCTGAAAGAAATCTCAGAGAGATATCAGATGGCAAATGTCAAGAGAATACTATATGAAGGTCGAATTTTTGGCACTTATGTCAGATAACAGTTGTCAAACGGATGGTAAATGGCACATAACAAAAACCAAGCGAATATCATTGAATGTCAAAAAGCAATTGATCAGATCTAAAAAACGTTATCAAAAAGCAACTGGAAAACGCATGTTTCATTGAGGTCACATCACATGTGAAAAAAATGTCAGGTAGATGTCAAGGGAATGTCATTTGAAGGTCAAATGTTTGGCATGAATGGCAGATATCACTTGTCAAACAGATGGCAAATAGCAAAGGAATATTATTTGATTTCAAATAGCAACTGGAAAAGCGATGTCTGACTAATGTCAGATTAGATTTAAAATGTATGTCAGATAGCTATGATTTTTCAAAGCCAAATAAATATCATTGAATGTCAAATTAAATGTGAAAAGCAAATATCACGGTTGCCAGATGCCAGATATTACAGGAATGTCAAAAGGTAGCTGTCAAATGAATGATAGGTGGTTACCAGATCTCAATCGTTCAACGAATATAATTGGATATCAAAAGGCTACTGAGAAACGTACGCTAATTGAATGTCAGATAGATAACAGATACCAGATGTCAAAGGAATTACATATGAAAGTCAAATATTTGGCACGTATGTCAGATAGCAGTTGACAAACAGATGGAAGATCGCAAATACGAAATACCAAACGAATATCATTGGATTGCAAGTGCCAACTGGAAAAAGAATATCTGACTAATATCAGATCAACTGAAAAATTAATGTCAGATGGTTATGAGATGCCATATTTAAAACAAATATCTCATACAGGTCAAGTGACAGCTGTCAAAGACGTCAGATAGCAGTTGGTGAACGGATGTCAGATCTCAAATGTCTAAGAAATAACATTTGATACCAAAAGACAACTGACAAACTAATTCCTGATCGATGTCAGTTAATATGTAGAAATAAATTCAGATGTATATAGGATGCCAGGATTCAGATGAAGATCTAATTACAGTTTTCAAACGAATTTCAAATGGTTGTCAAACTACAGCTGTCATAGAGATGTTAGACTAATGAACGCATAGATGTTAAATAATCAGGCTGCTGGATTAATATATCTACTGTCCGATTTAAAAACTAAGCAAATACCTAACCAGGAAATTGACAACTTAACAATGATATAGTTTATGAATACCACAGCCTCATAGAATTAGTTGAAAGGCTTTACCAACTGTATCACACTTAACGAAATAAAATGTGTTGTTGCAACAAATTAAAATTTTTCCAATAAAAAGCTATTTAGCACCATTATTTACGTTCAAAATATCATATATTTAATCAATGTTGTTATTTAATTTGAATTTAAATTGAATTTGTATATAATACAAAAGTTACGTATACGCCGTGCTGCACAGTTGAATAATGGAGCGAAAACATCACAGCAGATGTTGTGTAACTGCAATTAGTAAGCCAAAATATTTATGTAGGAATTAGAGATGATAAAATCGAGTACATTTCAGTATTCATTTCGGGATATTTTCTAGAGATTTTGAGTTTTCGAAGAGTTTTTTTAATAACACAGCGATTGACTTTCACGAGGTATTTATTTTTCATGATTATATTATTAAATAATATTATATACTATTAAATATGTTATATACTTATACGTAAAATTTATTATATTTCATTAAAAATATATTAAATATATTAATTTTATGTTTTCTAAAGCGATTTCTTGCTAAGTAAAATTCGAGATCGCTTGGAACATTCTACATTATATAGAAAAATGTGCAGTTCTCATGTCTGTTTAATGAAACACATATATATTTGTGATAAAATTCAAGCTTCTAATTACGATTTCTTTATTTCTTACCCCAATAATATTACTGCCTAGATTCGTTACTCCCAAAACCCTTTGCCTGATTTCTCTCTCTCTGCCTCTTTGCCACATCCACAGCTACTAGCACCAACAATTATATTTGCTTTCCCCTAAATTGCCACATATGCAACGCAGTATTTACAAATTTTCTTTATAAATACTCAAATATATTTGCTAGCTTTTTAAGGAATTTTCCAATTTAACGCTCAATAAGCTTAGCGCCCCTTGCCGACTAGCCCAAGAGCTTTCACCCCACTTTATTTGATTCACTCAGCGCTTCAAAGTTACAATTGTTTTAACTAAAATAAAGAAAAGATCTCTGAAGGACAAAGTGTGTCGGTATGTGTTGTATTTTGATGAGAATTTAAACTGTTTGGTGGCTTACAGCTTCGCCCATACCGCGGGCAACTTGCAACCAACGACGCGCATTCCACCGGCAACAAGCCAACAGCTGCCTGTCAAGCATAGTCAGCATAGTGAACCGTCAGCTGTAGCTTGACTGTGAGTGACAACAAATATAAGGGCGCCATGCTCGCTACCCACATTTCGTACCATTCCCTCCACATCTCAGGGCCAACATGGCACTTGATGAAATTACAATGACGACGCACATAATTTCTAAACCATAGACATACTGTTGACATTTGTAGTGCGGTATTTTTCTATTTCCAACAATGCCACATTCATTCAGTCCCTCAGTCACGGAGTGGTTCAGGGAACGGGCTGAGCGTCAAGCCAAGGCGTATAGTTATTTGTAAGTAAGCGTTGCAACTCTGCTTGTGTAAGGGTTTTGTAATACTGAATGTGTTCTTGTAATAATTGTTTCAATTGTTTTTTGTTATTTTATTTTATTTTGCAGATATTTGACTTGTCAAGGCACTGCGAAATAATTGAAAACAAATAAATAAGGCGTTGGGAAACATTGTAATTAAATGTGTACTTAAGTACTCATATATATTTGCGCCCTTCCTGCAGGCATCGTATATTCTAATTTGCAATAGATGTTATGAAAATGAACCCGCTGAAGTATTTATTATCATTCTAGACTAGTTATATAACCGAGACAAGTGGACTTGCTGAAAATTGCATAAATATTCTTCATAGAAGCTGAAGAAAACAAATACCGAGTTTCATAACGCAACGCAAGGGATTCTGCTGTAGCCGCAGTATGAAAAAAGCAGCTTTAAACAATAGATCTGTTTTCAAAGTAAAAACCGGCCGGTGAAATCATCGGTTTATATTTCTTCAAAAATTATGCCGATGAGGACGTAACCGTTAATGGCGTCCATTTTAGCGCATGATAACCGACTATTTAATGCCTGAAATTGAAGCTCGTGATCGCGGCATATCTCATAAACACCGTGCCACTTCCCACACATCGCATTATTCAATGCATTTGTTTAGAGAACACTTCATTGTGCAGATAATTTCACGTTTTGGGCCGGTTGATTGGAAACCAAAATCATGTAATTTCACACCGTTAGACTTTTTCATGTGGGCATATTTAAGGTCTAAGTCTAATCAGTTGAAATGCCCGAACGAGTCATCGCAAATTGACTCAACGGATGGAGCATCTGTGACGTAGCCACCATTTGAAAAGTAATCTTAAAAAGAAATGCCAAAGAATGTTCTTTCGAATACATTATTACACATTCCCCATTATAATTGAAGTTTCAATGCTTTTAAAAAGCCAAGGAACAGTAACGGAACTGCCCCGACCTCATTTTTCGGAAAGTAACGCAAGCTTTTGAAGATGGTTTGTGGACCCATTGTTTACGTATGTAAAAACAATTATCTGCAGGGTCTTTATTGTGTTGACTTTTAGATTTGTCGATAAGCGAGGGCTTCGGTACCAAAAAAGAACAAACGTTGTTCAAGTTTTAAGCATTTGTTCAGATTGTTATTTGCTATTAATATTGTATTATAAAATAATTGGGAAGCTCCTTTTTCCAAGAACTTTAAGCTGCATTGGCGATGTTTGTATTAGAACCATCTGATCAAAAATGACCCGGATTGTCGAAAAAATTTTATAATCTTCAAAGTACATAGGCTCCTTTTAAGCCAATATCAAAATTCCAAAGCTTAATACACTTTTTATAAGCTTTCAGCGCATGAATTTTATTGGCTGCAGTGGAAAGTTTCGAAAATAAAAAAAAATCACAGGGAAGCAAATCTGGCGAATATGGTGGCTTAGCGTTGACTCTCGTTCGAGTTTGACTAAAAGTCAGTCACAATCACGGTATAATATGAAGATGTATTTTCGTGGTTCACAAATCCTATTGTTAACGAGGAATCGCTTCATCGCCTCAAAACGGTCAAGTAGTATTCATTATTGACCGTTTCAACCAGTGGAACGAATTCATCATGAACCATAGCATGATTATCCAACGATGATCATCTTTTTGTTTTTTTACCCACTTTGATGTAGTTTTTTTGATTTCGGCTCATTTTTGGAGCACCAATCGCTGGGTTCTTGGGTCATTCCGAAGGCAGATTCATAAACCCACATCTGACTACCAGTATTCTTGCGTTTTATGAATGTAGGGTAGCTATGTTATCAAGCATTTCTTTTGCGACCTCTCGACACAATTCAGGTCATTGACACTCTTCATACTTATTAACCAAAAAAAAAACCCATTGAGCCAGAAATGGGCCTCATCGCTGAACAAAATTTGGCTCGAAAACGTAGGATCTTCTCAGAACTTTTCCAGAGCCCTTGGAGCGAAGTGCTGTCGCTTGAGAAGGTCGAACTGCATCAGTTCTTGTACAAGCTGTGTATTTTGTACGCTTTCAACTTGACATAAAATTCGACAAATCGTTCCGTACGTCAATCCGAGTTGCTGCGAACAGCGCTGAATCTACTCTCCCCATCGTCTTCGTCTACACTCTCAGCTACGGCTGCAATATTTTGGTCTACTCGGTCGAATATTATTCAATAACAAAAGTTGTGTCTCAAGATGGGAGATGGTGTTCCGACTAGTTCGCTTAGTAGACCGATTATGTTGACCATGAGGTGAGCGAAGCGCGATGGTCAAGCGTAAGTCTTTCCATGATGAAATGCCAAACAATACTGAACAAAACTAACATGACAGGCTTACACGACTCACGCGTGATCTGTCAAGAAAAGGATATTGAAAAAAGTACCTCTACTTAGATCACACTATAAATGGACCAGTCCAATTTTAATTTGACCAGATGGTATATAGTACTATGTATTTTGTTTATCGATAGAATTGGTGTAGGTTTGCACCGATATACGTAGGCTATATATAAAAATATGATTGAACACCTCCAAAACATCAACAGCATCTTCCAGCGAATATATACCCGATTATATCAATCGCACTTGCCTTGACTTCAAATAAACCAATTTTTATTATGCAATGTTCGAGATAATAATTAATGAACCCCACATACTCCTACACCTCTCATGCAACTCAACACAGCTGCATGCAAGGCATTTGTATTCCCACTTAACAGTTGCCGTTATCCATACATATGTACGAACACAGCATTATGTGCTGCTTATTTTAAAATTAAGCAAAGGTATTAACAATAGCAACAACAACTACCAGCAAAGCCACTAAGAAAGGCAACCTCACGGCACAATCTTCTTTAAATGAGTTTTTGTCAAAATGTAGCACATAATTCTTGCCTAAGTATCTTGTAAATTGCTTAATAAGCAAAGGCGCAGCGCCAAAGCAAATTAGAAGCGCACAAAATGTAAATGAAAACCAGAGAGCAACAAAGCAAGGAAGGTATAAGGTGCTTAAGGTAAAGAGATTCGAGGTAGAACAAGTATACAAGTTCATATATACATATTCATGTATACATGCATGTGTAAATGTATATATATATGTGTGTTATGTGCATATTTAGTACTTCTGTACATATACACTTGTATGCTGTGAGACGCACAATAACCCTTTGGCATGCGTCGAGGAAGCGTGTAAAAAATTAAACGCATTCTGAAGCTTTCACTTATCCCACGACGCTTTCGCTTCACGCGGACGGAAGGAAGCGACAATTGAGCTTAATAAGACAGTAAATGTGCGCACGCTGTCAAATTTATAGCTTGCGTGTAACAATAAAAACAACAATAACAACAACTACTTAATGCGCACAAACAACAAAACAACCTCGGCGACTCATTTCGGCGTTGGCTGCGCGGCTTCGAGCTTAATTGCTGGCTTACATGACGACTTGCATACATTCTCTCTTGCATATGTGTGCGTCATGGACTCATGCCACACAATCCGCCACTTGGCCATAAACCCTTCACCTTCACACGTTAACACCTGCAAAACCAAACGCCCGAACACACATCCACCAGCAGGAGAGTCGGCAGGACGCTTCGTTCGCGCAAATTTATGTCTAAATCTTCAAGCTACGCTGTGTGCGAGTGTGTGTATGTGTGCGTGGGTAAAGGAATATCTGTGAATTTACATATTCCTGCCTGAATGAACTCGTGCGCCATATGAAGTCGCAAGCAGCCGCAAGAAAATTTCAAATTCATTTCTTTCGTTATTTTAATTTTGAAGTTTTCCAAACACTTCAGGTACAGCAACCGGCAATTCGGGCACGTCGCGGAGCTGTTTGCAGTGCCGTGTCACGCAATTAACACCTCATCTGCGTGCTAAATTACTTTGCGCCGTCCACCTTTGACTCTGGTGCTGGAGCTGGTAAAATTATGCAATCGTTTCGACAAATTGCAAGAAACTTTGCCTGCGTCTCTTTTAAGTGCGATGGAAATTGAAGCGTCTTTGCAATTAGCTCTTATCGTATATTTTAGATATTGTTTTTGTTATTTTAGTCTTTTACGCAAATTGCTTGCTTAATTAATAAGCGTGGTGTGCTGCCTTGCCTTAAAGTCACTTTTTTGATACGCATCCACGTAGAGTTCATGAATATCTCTTGGCTTTTATATGACGCTTATAACAGAAGGAAAGGAGAATAGAAATAATAAAATTTTAAAATAACTGTATAGTTTAAAAAATCATATTGAGATATGTATTGCATTTTAAATGGACGGAAAACTGAAAATTCATGTCTATCACTCTAATGGTTGGATTTCCAGAGCATTGAAGATTTTAACTGCATCTAACCAAATGAAAGCCGAAGTTTCACCGATATCAACGGTATATAAAGTGTAAGACAAGTCTTTTATTGCCTAATAGTCTAACGTCGTCAAATTGCACGACCGAGACGGCTAATTGACTGGGCCTTTACGTGAGATAATACGTTCATCAAACTTGCTTTTCATTAAATCGATTATGACATTCGCTTTAAAGCTTGTGGTGCCGTACTGTTAGAACCACATATTATCCAAGTCCATGTCATCCAAATCGGGCCAAATATATTCGATTATCATTGAGCGGCAGCGATTTTCTTTCACAGTAACGTGCCGACCTGCCCGTAAACCGCACCAAACCATATTTTTTTCGGGTTGCAATGGTGACTCATGGAGTAGTGCGGATTGCTGCCTGACCAATAACGCATATTTTGTTTATGGACAAAGCCATTCAGCCCGAAATGAGCCTGATCGCCGCAGACGATTTTTCAATGAGAATCCGAATCATTCTCCAGTTGTTGTTCAGCACAATTCACGAACATATGACGATTTTGGTGATCAAGCTGCTTCAGTTCTTGCTTCAATTGGACCTCGTACAGATGTAGGTTAAGATCTTTTCGCAAAATTCGGCACAATGACGTTACAGAGATGCCCATCTCTTGAGAAGGACGTGTGAGAAACTGATTTGGGTCTTCCTCAATTGATGCGCTAGCGGCAGCAATATTTTCGATACTACGGGCATTTCTTTGTCTCACTGGCACGAGAACTTTTTCTACTGTGCCTGTCGATTCAAATTTTTCCACTAGACATTCAATTGTTGATCTGACAGGACGATAATGATGACGTTTGCTGTCCCTATCGGTCTAGTTTTGTATGTAGAATTCCAATTGAAAAAAACCGTCCGTTTTCCGTACAATGTTATACGGTCTGCCGAAATCAAAGAAGATGTAGAAAATGTGAATTGATAGCAATTGGATAATTATAGGGCTAAGCTTTGGAAGATTTCAACTTTGAAAAAAAAATGTTTTGAAAGTCTGATAAGAAGAAGGTGACTGGAACTGGCTAACCATATCTGCAAATTTGACTCCACCCCCACATTGAGGTTGTTTGAAAACCAGACCTCGAACTATCGACGAACGCATGATAAACCGAAAAATCCGAAATCCATCGCAAAAAGCACAAATTTAAAAGTAGCTAATCAAGGCGGTCATTCAAAAAAGGAATCCAAATTGATTGTACTTTTAGTATAGTGGAATCATTTTCTCATCTTAAAATGGTAAAAATAAGCTATGCTGGAAAATCGACCTCTAAAAATGCGAAAACTCTCCAAAAAAAAAGCCAAAAATATTGAATTAGGACACAAAAGTTGAAAGCTAAGACTACGGCCCTAGGACCATCTCCTGGTCAGTAACTTCAAAAGAAGAGTTTATATGGTAAACATCTTTCAAAGTAGATTATAGCCACGAATAATTAAGGGACACATCTTGTATGAAATTTCGAAAAAAAAAACATTTATTTTAAACATTTCGTTGGAATTCGCGACTCGACATGCGGCAATAATTTGCCATCATGACCGTACTCGGCCTCACGTTTCGGTTAAAAACTAATTGTAAAATAATGGCAGTGAAGTTTTGATTAACCCGCCTTAAACTCATACCCTGCAGCCACTGGCTACCATTTTGGCAGACGAAGAAATACGGTCTACATCGGAGCAGGGAATCATGGCCTTGATTTATTCTAATGTTATAGCTTCAAATGGACAATACCTTGACTAATGCTACAAATTTTGAAAACAAACTGCTCTACGGCGCCGTTCGCAGCATCTCGGACTGACGTATGGAACGTCATTACGTCGAGATCTTAAATTGAAAGCGTACAAAATACAGCTTGTGCAATAACTGAAGCCAATCGACCTTCATCGACATCGCTTCGCTCTATTGGCTCTTGAATAGTTCCAAGAAGTTTTGACGTTTTCGAGCCAAATTTTGTTCAGCGTTGAAGTCGCATTTAGGACAAAGAGAAACCTGAAGAGATTCAAGGGCTGCCATTTCAGGCAGTAAAACAACGGTTTGGTGCAGTTTGTGGGTCGGTGGAATCATCCGTTAATATTTCTTCTAAAATGATACCGGAGAGAACGTAACCGTCAATGGCGACCCTTATCGCGACCACAATGACTATCCTCTATTTGAAATTAAAGCTCGTGATCTTTGGTTTCAACAAGACGGCACCACTTCCCATACATCGCAATAGATTTATTGAGAAAACAATTCGGCGAGCAGTTAATTTCACATTTTGGGTCCGTCGATGGCCAACAAGATCATGTGATATAATACTGTTAGACTTTTTCCTGTGGTTTTTTGTAAAGTCAAAAGTCTATGTGGACAATCCGGCTTCTTTTCAGGCCTTGGAGCAAAGCAACACGCGTGACATTCGCCAGTTACCAATCGAAATGCTCGAATGAATCATCAGAAATTGGACTTAACGGATGGACCATCTAAGAAGTAGCCGCGGACAACATTTGAAATAGATAATCTTCAAAAAATAAATGCCAAAGGGTATCCTCTCGAATGATAATAAACATTCCTCAACAAATTTGAAGTTTCTGTATTTTCTCTTTAAAAAATGGGGACCTTATTTAAGAACAGCTCTTGAGTTGATATTCTGACGAAGTTCTCACGGCAAACGCTTAAGATTAAAGAAAATCTGACACCGTTTTATTCGACAAATTGAGTGTTATTACGACCGATTCTGAACATTCGAACTATCGAAATAAGATTTTTTTCATATTCCACTCAATATTTCCATTTCAATTCAAATTGGCAAATTACATTTCTAAATTTCAATGGAGTAAAAATTATACACCTTAGCCCACTAAAATCCTACAAAAAGAACAATATTTTTTATTCTAAGGTATAATAAAGCACGCTACAGCGGAGTGAGAAAAGCAAATGTAAAGAATTTGTTTCCATTACATATGGTATTTGCCAACTCACGGCATGTCAAGTCAGCGCAGGCAAGCCACACAGGTCACCAACAACATCAATGCCTGGCAGCGACGAATCGAACTGGCCACGCCGCACCATAGCACAAACTGCCGTGGCTAACAATAATAGCAAATAGCAGAGATTTTCAGATTTTCGACTTTTAGCAGCATTTTTCAACACGTCATGTAAATATTTGCATAACAACTCACATTTCGTATTCGTTTACACAGGCAGCGTCAACGAAAGCGCCAATCACCATCACCACGTGGACATATGTACATACATACACTTTTTCCAGCAACACGAAGCCACTGCGCTGACATGGACACGCGTCAGGACGTCCAGTGTGCCCATCATCATCCTGAACAACACTCCAGAGCCGAGGGGGCAGCAGGCAGGGTATGTATGTATGTGTAAACATGGGGATTTTTCCGCTGGAGTACCGTCGACGTCACGTTTAGTGCGGCTGAAGTGAGGCTAATAAATAAATCGGCCAACCAAATTGAGCAGACGTCATCACCTTTTATTTTGTTGGGGCGCAATGGCTCAGTGACTCGCCGCACCGCAGGGGCATAGCAAAAATGGTTGTTTGTTTGAATGTGTATTGGCTCTGTAATGCTTTGAATGAATGACTCGGCAACTTGTTGGCTTCATCTCGCTCAAACATATTTATGCACGCTTGAGCCTTAGATATGGACTATAGACTGACTATGGGCTTGTAAGTTTACTCACAGTCGACGGACGACTTGTATATGTCTCGGTGTGAGGTGTTGCTTAGTTTACAAGTTTTTTTTCGCTTCACTTTATTTATTGTTGTTATTAGGGTAACGCAGATCATTGATTTTACATGTTCTGCATAAATAATTGCCTTGGTGGCGTTGACTGGTTGGTGGGTACATTGCATTTGGCGTGAAATTGCCTTAAATGCAAATGAAATTAAATGTATTTCACAGATGAATGGACTAAGTAGGACAATGGAATTTGCATACAGACATATGTATGTATGTACTTACATATGTCCATTTGAATATTTTTCTCATGGGTGTGAAGCTTGCAATGGAAAATTCTAAATCCAATTTATGTTTTTTTCCATTTGCTTTTTTTTCAATAGTAATAGTAATTAGTAACTATTGTCACCGGAAAATACATGCGTATTGGGTACTTTTTCTCCTTGTTGACCGCTTTCTTCTTGAAACGCTGTTAATTTTTGTTTCTTGGCATGCCTTTCAACCGCTAAGTGTTACTATTTCCACACAGTTTAACCGCAAAACTTCATCAGTTTGAGAGAACCTACCTTGAAAGCTAAGCGAACTTTGTTTGTTTAGAATTTGAATCAATCTGAGCGCAGCAGCTTAGCTTGTCCAAACAATTTGGGTAAACGCTTTTGATCTATACTTTGTGTGTGTATTTGTCAACCCCATTAATTCTTACATTATTCTGGCGAAAGCCACTAATGTAGATTACATAATCCCTATTTACTTTTTTCGTTGCAAACCAAGCACCTGCTGAAATGCTACACATACCTGAACCCAAATGGGTTCAATAAAAGGCTATTTGGAAGGTATAGGTCGGACATAATCTAACTCTATTAAACCACTGGGTCGGTAATCTTAACTTAAAGTCAATGAAAAGTTTTTGACAAGACTAGCCTCCAAAAAGTGGTTGTTTTAAAGATATGAGCTAATTTGTAAAAATGTGTGAACTTAGTGAATCAGCTCTCAAAACTTTACATGAGTTATTCTCGAGATGCTGTCGCAGAGTTGGTGAGGAAATTTTCTACCAAACGACAGGACCGGCCGCCTTAAAATTCTCACAACAGCCGGTTCTACATTATCGAAATTAACCCGGATTTTATCCGGTGAAGCGCTGTAAATTCGGAGATCTAACGCCGTTTAGATCGGTAAGTTTTAGTGTAAGATTGATATCACTTCAGCAGGTCTTGCAGCAGAGCTGCTCCATGTTAAGACCTGCTCAGGCTTTAAGGCACACGGGGAATGGATCAAGAAATGACCCCATGCTGCTAACGCACTACTGCGACCTTGCCTATACGGCTGCGCAATCTGCGCCTAGTTCGAACACTGCACTGCCGCTTCACCAGAGTCGCCACAAGAAGACCTCTTCGGTCCATAGGACGTCAAACAGGCAGCATGACTTCCATTCTGATCACCCGCTCAACCTTCATCCCGCTTCAATCCACTCAGCAACTCCTGTTTCATCGCATCTCTCTTCCGTGCGTCAGACCATGATACGTCGGAATCAGTCAAATGCAATTCTTGGACTGGCTGGTGTCACTTCCCGACGTGTTCCGGACTGCGCACCACACGTGAGTGGAGTGAGTCGTATGTTGCCCCATGCTGCAAGAGTCTATCCCCGACTTAAAATTTTCACACGACCTCCTTAGATATATATTTTTCAGAAATAGTAGAAGGAATAAGATAATAATTTCGATTATTTAAACACTCTGAAGTCCAAATTTTTCACAAGAAACTATATTTGTCGAAGCCGCCCTCCAAAATCTTAATTTTGGCTAATCCTTTGATCATTACCTAAATTTATTTGTAGTATACTTAATGTATTTTTTTTTTAAGATTTGAGATCATTTTAAACAGAAAAATCTTCTTTACCGGCAGACAACTTTTTTCGGAGGGCCTCTTGAAGATCGGCTTCAGAATCAAAAAATGACAATGAAATTGGTTATTCCTGTAAAAGTAGATTCGTACGTATTTCATGATTCACCATTGCATTCCGGAAAAATTACGGTTTGGTGCGTTTTATGGATCGGCGGCGTCATTTAGCCATACTTCTTCCGTGATCATCAAGACCGGCTCGTTACTGTGAATGGGAAGCGCAACCACTCAATGATAACCGAATATTTTTGGCCCGAATTGGATGATATGAACTTGGAAAATATGTGATTCGAACAGGACGGCGCCACAAGCTACAAAGCGAATGTCATAATCGATTTAATGAAAACCAAGTTTGGTGAACGTGTTATCTCACGAAATGGCCCTGTCGATTGGTCGCCTCGGTCATGTGATTTGAAGCCGTTGGACTAATTCTTATGGGGCTACGTCAAGTCTATGGTTTAGCCAATAAGCCAGCGACAATTGATGAACTTCGTACGAATACCGAATGTGAAATTTCAGCAGTATCGGCCGATTTATGCTTGAAAACCGTGAAAAATAGGGTTCACTGTCTGGACTTCTGCAAGCGTGCCCGTGGTGGTCATGCAAAAGAAATCAAGTTCCATACATAATGACATCAACTTTACTTTTACAGGGATAAAGAATTTTGAAAAACCTGTTACTAGCACATGGCTGATTGACGTTTCAAACAAAAACTAGGCAACATACCATGCCATATGAAAGTCGACTTATTTTTTCGTCTAATATCCTGAGAAAAAGACCATAGTCTGTGGCTTTGTAAGCATTAATACTTTTTTCGAAGAAGTTGGGAGTTCCCAAAACCATATCAAAAAGATTTTATTGAATTTGTTAATAAGAAATCGGAGCAGGCTTGCAGTTCATTCTATATTGGCACTCGAAATAAAATACATCAACAAAGGATAACTGAACTTTTTACTATGATACTTGCTATACGAATTAGCGATACAAAAGATTTCAGGATGAAAGGGTTACAGTCCAGGGAAGAAGAGATTTGTTTAGGGTGCCTTTGTATTAACCTATTCATCTACTTTGATACCCAGTATAGATGTACCGACATTTGCGCGATTATTTTTCACATTTGTCGATGTTTCAGTAACCACACAAGTCATCCTTTGTCGTTTGTGCCACAATCGTGTTGCGCCCCTATAATTGCCTTAGTGCATGCAACGAAGCGCGGAGAAAGCAACAACAAAACGCTATGACAATTTTGCTATTTCAATGCAAATCTGTTGGCTTCTACACTTGAATATAAATGTTAGTTTTTATAACCAGTGTACGAAGTGGACACAAGGGTATTTACACGTAAATGTTTAGTCCAGTTTATGATTTTCAAAAACCGACAGATCACGAGTGAGTCGTGTCAAGCTCTCATATTATTTTTGTATATTATAGTTTGGAATTTCATCATGGGAATACTAACGTCTGAACAACGTTTAGAAATTGCTCGAATTTTATTACGAAAATTCACTTTTGGTCAACGTAATCGGCCTACTGAGCGTACTATTCGCAACCCCATCACGCGTCTTGAGACCCAGCATCCACTATTGGATAATATTCAACTGAACAGACCAGGTCCAGCATGCAGTGAAGAAAATGTAGTAACCGTAGCTGAGAGTGTACTTGAATACCGTGGAAAGTCGATTTGGCGCCGTTCGCAGCAACTCGGACTGGATCGTATGGATCGACTTGGCGAATTTTTTGTCGAGATCTTAAATTGAAAGCGTACAAAATATAGCTTGAGCAAGAGCTGGAGCCACTTCCTTCCCATTGCCGCATTTGGGACGAAGAGCAAACTGAAGAAATTCCAGAGCTGCAATTTCATTCAGAAAAAAACCATCCACGGTTTGGTGTGGTTTGTGAGCCCGTGGAATTATCGGTCCATATTTCTTCAAAAAGAGAAGAGAACGCAACCGTCAATGGCGACCGTTATCATGTCATGATAACAGACTATTTGATGCCTGAAATTGAAGCTCGTGACTTCAGCGACATTTGGTTTCAACAAGACGGCGCCACTTCTCACACATCGCATTAATCAATTTATTGAGAGATCACTTCTGTGATAATTTTACGTTTTGGGACGTTCGATTGGCCATATCGCACGCACGATATCACACCGTTAAACTTCTTTTTGTGGGGATGTGTAAAGTCTTAAGTCTATGCGGACAATCTTGCTTCGATTCAGGCCTTGGAGCAAAGCATCATGCGTGTCATTCGCCAGTTACCAGTCGAAATGCTCGAATTTGTCATCGAAAATTGGACTCAATGAATGGACCGATGGATGGATCTGAGATGTAGCCGCGGCCAACCTTTGAAAGACATACTCTCCAAAACACCCACGATAAATAGTGAATAATTTAATACAGTTTAATAAAAACGTGCGTTGGGTTTAAGAAATTCAGTCTACTTTTTCCCTACTACAGAGCCATAAATAAATAGACATATGTACATACATGTTCGTATGTATTTCAAAGCACAAAGCAAAACCTCTTAGATTGTCAAGTGCTTTAGAACGGCCATTCATATATTCATACAACCAACTCATACATATTAGAATGTATGTACATTTATAAATTTAAATGATAGAAATAGTCGCAAACCTCACGCGCACCTGTGGCTGCAGCTAATGAACATTTGTATATGCTTTTCACACATGTTTTTCATATGTAGAGTATATACATATGTATACCATATATAAATGGGAATATATACCAGCGGTGGCGGTGTTATGTGGAATGACCAGCTTACCAGTTCACCAAGTCCTGTCGGCTGTCACTCTTTTAATTTATTTCCCCCTCGACAATGTCAATTGTGGCAGCGGGTTAAATAAACTTGACTAGCTGGCGTACTATTTTTTCAACGGCAATTGTGGACCAGCTGTTATATTGTTGATGATTCCTCTCAAATGGAAACATTTTATCACTCGACATTCCTGTTTGTCTTTCATCTTCAAAGTGTGCCATAATGGTGGCATAGGTTGGAGTAATTGGCAAAGTGAGTGGTGAGAGAGTTGAAGAGTAGTTTTTTGTATGCAAATACAATTACTGCGATTTAAGAGCAATTCATGGATATACAATACCAGGGAACCAAAGTAGAAACTTCATCTCAGTTAGTAAAGGGAAGTTGTTAGAAGCGAATATGATGGATTTGCAATGGCATAATGAAATTGGCTAATTTTCAGTAAGATTTCTAAATTTAAAATTACGGACTGCTGAAAAAATTTTAGAATAATGGAATGGAAATAAAGTCAGAAGATGCAACAATGAAGAGCGAAGATTCGGAAGATCGCTTAGACAAAGCGGTGAAATAAATTTACTTCACTAAATTCCATGTAACGATGGCAGTGAAAGTCTGAAGTAGTTCTTAAAACAGTGCTGTTAAAACCAGAACTGAAATCCGTGATTTGGTTAGTTCCTGAGGTTAGCGTGACGGCTAACATATGGAGCGGGGGCTTGGGAATCGGAGGCATCGCAAACTTCGGTAGGTCTCCAACTTTCGAAGCTGCAAAGACTTGCATGTGTCTGCTCCTCTGGAAAACAGTAAAGCATAACATGTTACTCATGGAAGCAGAGGGGTACGGAAAATGGAGGATAATTTCGTCTTAACAAATAAAGGACTTAAAGAATGGATACACCACTGGCTCTTCTTCCCAGAGACGGCATTGCGAAGGGAAAAAACTTCACAAAAGAGTTTAAAGTAACTCTCGGCAACAAGGGACTTATCACACTTGACCTGCTGCTAAGCGACCGCACTATTCAGTGGTACATTGATTGCTCGAAGACACCAGAGGGCATTGGAGCAGGCATTTCAGAACCTTATACAAAACTTCATATATCCATTGGATGTTTTCCGAGCATTTTTTAAGCAAAAGTTTACTATGAGTTATAAAATCGCTTATACTCAATCAAGCGGCGCTAAAAGCGATCTATGCCTATGAGATTAAAACGCAATTAGTGGAGGAGTGTATAGGAAGATTGAAACGCTTATGAGTTTGCAATCGTGTACACCTGATCTGGGTTCCGGGGCATAAAGGGGAGTAGACAACGAGTTGTCCAAATGGGATCAGAACCTTGTATTGCGGTGGGATCCCACATCAACCAACCAAGGTTTAAAGATATGATCACCATCCTTCGAGACAAAGTCCATATCCTTATTGCGCTCTTAACTAGACACAGGCAGTACTCCTGTATAACATGGCTTCTTGTGCAAACTGGTGGTTTTGCGACATGGAACCGGAAACTCCAGAACACCTGATTCTAGATTGCTCAAGGTCCTTGGATCCAATAATATGGATAGGGATCACATCAACTCAATACAGTTCAGCAAGTTCTTGGGTTTCGTCAGAGTACAGGGCTTTTGGGAATACATGTCATGAAGAAGAGGGCACAATAGGCCATAGGTCGCGGTGCAAACTTCATCTAATTTGTATTCTATTTTTTTCTGATCTACCCATGGACAGAAAACTTTAGAAGTCTTCTTTTGCTTGTTTCAATTTGAAAGTTCCCTTACCAGTTCCCACCATATTTGTTAAAAAGCCACAAGCTGGTCGCGTAAATTTTAATCAAGCTCGTATATCGTCACTGGGAGAGCTTTCTTCCATGATACCGCTTTTGACACCTTCATGCCGTGTTAGCGACAATAAAAGACAATAGTCACAATCTATGTTAAGTAAAAGAAATGGACTTCAACACCTACAGCGGCTACGCTGGCTAGGTCATGTTGTCCGAATAGACGAAAACACTCCAGCTCTGAAAGTATTCGACGCAGTACCCACCGGGGGAAGCAGAGGAAGAGGAAGACCTCCACTCCGTTGGAAGGACCGAGTGGAGAAAGACCTGGTTTCGCCTGGAATATCCAATTGGCGCCACGTAGCGAAAAGAAGAAACGACTGGCGCGCTGTTGTTAACTCGGTTATAATCGCGTAAGCGGTGTCTACGCTAGTAAAGAAAAAGAATGGACTCCGATTTTTTGCCGACCAAGAACTCAGAACTCGACAATGTTAACTATTTTTCAACATCAGATGAATCAAAGATATTATTTAAAATGATGACAACTATAGTTTGACACAAATAGTTCAACGACCTGAGAGTTCCGTTTTCATTAAACATTCATTCTGTCCCTAGGTTTCTCAAAAGGTGCTGACGTACCGGATCAAAAGTGTGTGGAAAGTTACGGAACTAAAATCGTCTCAAAAATTCGACTTAATTTAAAACCTTTTTCGTTCAACTTTTGAAAAATGTATATATTTTTTATTTGAACAAAAATCATAATAAACCTCTGAACTTTTCATAACAAAATCCATTTGCTGCAATACAAGTTTACTTCCTCGGTCTAATCGCTAATTGAGTATACTTCATGGCATTTGGATAACGTCCATTCCAGAATAGCGTATTGTTGTATTTGCCGTTTAAATTACTATAAATTGTATGATTAGGAACCATTGATTAAATCACAATAATATATTATTTAATTTAACGCCTACCTCCACCAGCAATCCTTGTACCACCAAGCGCCCTTCCAAATCTCCGCACAATTGTCCTTATATTCATCGTTATCCTGATCATAGGTGCTAAACTTTTGACCATCATGAAAGCCCTTTAATGCCTCGCCAGCGGTACCTGAAAATTTCCCCAACATATTCAGCGCATACTTCTCCTCTTCATTGCCTACAGCAAAGCTTTCGTATTTCGCATAGACTGTAGTGCCCGTATAGTCCATCAATTCAATCCATAATTCTTGTAGCCGCACTTGGGTCAATGCATGCAACTTATTCAAGCCGATAAAGAAATTGCCATCTAAATTACCAAAACCGGTCTGATAATCATGCCAATTGCGATAGAACTCCACCAGCTCGCTCTGCCGCCGTTGAATCACCGTCCAGGCATCACCACCGTTAGGATCTTTCAAGCAATACACGTAGAATGGGTGTGCCAGCCACTCGGATAAATATAATTGATAAATGCCACTCTGTGCTGAGCCAGTCAGCGCCTCCGCGCAACTACTTGGGTAGTTGGGTGAATAGGACAAACTGTTAGGCAGCCTACCCGTGATGAGGGGACTATCGGTGACAATCTCAGCTGTTTGTGCCCAGCAGAAAGTGACGAAAATTGTCAAAGCGGTTAAAAGTAAATAAGCCATTGCGAACTTTTGGCAGTTAACTGGTTTGTAATTGTTATTAGAAGGTGTTTATATTGATATGAGGTTTCGTTTTTGGGAAGCGTTGTAAATTGCATTATCTTATCACTGCTCAGATAAGTTGCCCGCTTCAATAGAACTCGGTGATTTTTTAGCGCTAATTTGCTCTCTCTCTCTCTCTCCAGTTGTTTATTATCAATTTCTTTATGATTTAAAATCGCATCCTCTACGGAAGTAATTAATTGAGACTCGGTTATCAGTCATTTATGACCATTCAAAAACTTTGAAGACAATTTAAAGCATGTTTATTTATAAACTTAATAACAATCAAAAATTATCGCAAGGGCGATATATCGTACTTATATTGCTTAATACTTTTGTAAGTAATTTTAAGAAAGAAAGCTATCAGATAAGAAAGGGTTACGTTGGGGTACCGGCTATTCATCACAAGAACAATGTTTACAAATGATTATATTTTATTATCAAAATAATCATTCTTCAATTGCAACTTTTCGTGCGTTTTTGCCATTTTATAGTCGGAATAATCGTCCACCTGTGCTCGATATTGTTGAAATTTTCGAGCGTAAGACAAATAACCGCTCGAAGTAATGAAAATATTGCTTCTGTTCGGACAAGTGTTGCTGAAGACCACAATTTGTCGATTCCAAGCCATTCTCAACAATTGGGACTGTCTCAAACCACAACCAGAGGGAAAACCAAGTGTACCAGTCCTTGGAGTAAGCCATACACTTACAAGCGTAATTAAAGAGTCAACGAAGCAAGAACACAATAATGTTGAATCTACGTTGGCGATTAGATACCGCTCTATTGGGTGTTTTATTGACAATTAAAAACACTGGCTGTCGTCCAGTAACGGAAATAGTGTTGGATGACCTCTTTGAGATGGGTCCTTATTAAGGGAGTTCTGCATTGACCGAAACAAATGGTAGTCCGATGGTGCAAGGTCAGGGCTATATGGTAGATGACTTCCCAGCCAAGCTCTCCCAGTTTTTGCCGAGTCATCAAAGATGTATGTGATCTAGCATTGTCCTGATGGAAGACGATGCACTTTCTGTTCATCAGTTCTGGCCGTTTATTCCGATTGCTAGCTTCAATCTCATCAGATGTTGACAGTAAGATCTAGAATCAATCGTTCGATCAGGCTGCATCAGAGTGGATGATTCCTTTCCAATCCCACCAAACACTCAGCATAAACTTTCGAGGCGTCAATCCTGGTTTGGCGACCATTTGTTGAGCTTTACCACGCTTCAAAAATGATCTTTTTCGCACATTATTGTCGTATTTGATCCACTTTTCGTCTCCTGAATCGCAGATGTTGATTCAGTCCATTAAAATTTTCACAGACAATTCATGTGGTACCCAAACATCGAGCTTCTTTTTGTAGCCAGCCTTTTTTAAATGGTTCAAAACCATTTGATGATGAATGTTAAGTTCCTTAGCGATGTCATGGCTGCTTATGTGACGGTCCTGGTCAATCTTTTCCATAATTTCATCGACTTTTTCAACGATAGGTCAATCAGAGCGAGGTGCATCTTTTACATCGAAATTTCCAGAACGGAAGCGAGCGAACCATTGTTGTGCTACACGAACTGATATAGGATCCTCTTCGTAAACTTCACAAATTTCATTGGTGGCTTTCGTGGCATATTGTTAAACCAATCTTAATTATTAAAATTCAAATAATGAAAATTTTTCTTACTCACCCAAACTATCATTATCTGGAGTCATATCCATCTTCTGTCTTTCCCACATTATTTATCACTCACAAACACATACACAAATACACTACACAAAAAATAAGCACTTCGAAAGACATACCACTTTTCACCGGCTATTCAGTGAATAATGTAGCAGGTTAAACAGCTACTTATCCAGAATAGACCCTGGTATATCTAATATATGTCCAGAGCATAATGAGTCCCCGCTTGACGCTGGTCACCTCTTTGCATGTCCTGCTAACCCTACTCATCTGGCACCCTTCTATCTTTGATTCGACTCCATCGAAACAGCACATTTCCAGTGCCTACCGTTGGATGACGTCGACGACAACTTATCAATCCTTATTATTCTAACGGGGATTAGGTACTCGTTACAACAACAAAAAGGTTAAATGTACCGAAAATGAACAACAAGAGAGCGCAGAAGAAAATTATATATTGAATATTGTATTCACCACTAAAGCAAGGGGAAGACCGCGATCATAATTGATTGACCAACTCGAAAAAGGCATAAAGAAGCTTGGCATACAAAATTGGAAAGCAACCCCAAATGTCAGTTGCCATTTTGAAGGTAATTTGACCCTTTTCCCCATTGGCAAAAAAAGCAGTCGATTTTTACAAGCTCTTCTTAAGAAGGTAACAAAGTTTCTGAGGGACACAATCTCTCCCAGAACAGGTTCCTGTTAGATAGAAAATAATTGAGATTTTATACTGCGACCTCTCCTATATAACATATGGTCACAAAGGTCCAGTACTCTGAACAATTCCAGGAGCTTGCTGGGCGCGATGGAGTTGATGTGATCTCTGTCCACGTAGATGGATACAGATTCTAGCTAAAAGTTTAAGTAGAGAAGCAGCTCATAGTAGTTGATTCCCTGTCAAGACTACCGAAGATAAGACAAAACATCCCTGCCTGACAAAACTGGCTTGGCCACCGTTTTGCAGTTCCTAAAAGTTTTCTGGGCAATGTTTCGCTTCTGAGCAATCTACGAAGTGTCGGTCGGATACGAGTATTACCTGTACTTTATCTTTGCTGGTGTCCATCGCGTATACGATCTCAAGTCACACTAAGTCTAGCAATCACAAAATTATCCGAGAAGGTTTTTAGGTACGTAATCGTATCTTGATAACGTAGTATAGCGTAAACCGATTGGACTTATACAACACGAGTTTCAGAATACTAAAGCAGTCTTATGAAAAAACAATGTACAATTACATTAACGAAGTGTAACCAACAATAAACGTTTAAAGAGGTCTTAAGAAAAATCAGCCGCGGAAAATTGTAAATTTATAACACTTTTAAACACCAGCTGCTTTCACAGGAGACATCATTTAAAGCCGATATACGGGTATACTTTACAGACCACACATCTTCGCTAACGCAACGTCGGCTGATGTGGCGCTTGTCAACGGTGCCTGATTTATGGTCACAATCATTTGTGTTTTCATCGCCTCCTTCGCTGCCTTGATGGCACATTAATATCGAAAGCTGGTACGGCAGTCGAGCCTATCAACGAGCAGCGAAAGCGTTCATTAAACGCCAGCAAAGGACGAAAGCCATGGGTGTTCACGACCTTTTAACACCCTTTAAATGGCAAAAGCGTACTTTGCTAGCGTCCGCGGCCCTTTACCCCTCCACCATCTCACAGTGCACAGTTGTTAAATGCCAAGCGATGGCACACAAATTTAATGCTAATGTTGTTGTTGCTCAAGCCACTATTTTGCTCTTGTTGTTGCTTTTATTGTCGCACACAACATTTGTACGACAACAACTGTAATAATTTGCCCCATGGGGCACTACTGCTCTACCCCGCACACAACCAATGATTGTTGGAGCCAATGCCGCAAGGGCCGACTTGCTTGCCCTCCAGCTGGACGACGGCACTTTCGTTCATTATATCGTATTCACAGATGTTTGTGTGTCATTACGGTCGCCTTTACTATTGGTAATAATTCGTCGTACTTAACAAGTACTTCATGCAGCGCATATAATTGCACGCTGTGCTGGCTGCTGTTGTTGTTGGCGGTGGTGGTGTTTTCATTCTTGACTTCTTACACTTGCTGCTGCCATTCACCGCTGGCGAATTTCAATTTTAATGTTGATTTTATTGGAATGATTCGCTTGAATTGCGTAAATAAGTAAGTTCGTATGAAAATTCGGGCAAGTGGAAGCAGTATGAGGTGGCGAAAGTAAGAGTGGAGGTCATTTTGAATAAGCGACTTGGGCATATTTGTAGGTTCAAAGTGGCACCAGAGTCGGTTCATGCCATTATTCAATTATGAAGTCATTAAGTCATTTGTAAGTGCGGGCATTTCGGCACTTTATCGGCAGACAAGCGACTGCGACCGGAGCATAAAAAACCCCAACCGGAAGCTAGGACCACTTACTACATACTGCAGAGAGTGAAGTGCTCGAGGAGGAATTGAAATTAGTTTTATGACAACTTTTGGTTATTAGCTTTAAGTGTTGCTCTTTATTTTGTTGTGTTAAATACATCTTTGTATTGTGGCACTGTTGTTAAAATTAATGCGGCAGTTCACACTCTTGATGTATTTGGAGTGACGTCATGTCTGGCAGAAATTATGGTGGTATGAAGGGCATTTGAGTGAAGCGTTAATATTGTTATAATGGTAAATACTTGATTAACACCTTAAACGAGTTGTATGTTTCTGAAAAATTTTAATAAACACGAGGTGGTTTTTGGGTTTGCTTGAAGTCATACGAGGTTTGACAATTAAGTAATGAGACTGATTTGATTGCCTCGCTTGTGGTAAACCTGTGACCTTGAAATTCCCTTTCTCTTTTTCTGGCAACAAGTTTGTATTTGAAAATGACAACAATCGGAACTCGTTCTCCACGGCGAGCTCAATGATTAATAAAAGATTTGAATCTTGCCAAAACCCGGAGAGCCTTTGCTTTGATCAAGGCTCAAAAGCAGGAAGCAGGTAAAGCTTTTATCAGTAAAGTTTTCCTTTTCCTTTAGATATAGTAAGAAGCAGTTCACTTCAATCTTTCCCTTAGAGGACTAGTTAGTTTATTGTCATAATATGGAAGAATTAATACATGAATTTCTGATCTCACACGACCCACAGTGGCAGATTTTAATTGAATCTTCAAAAATAAATCTTATAGCAGTTCTGATTCACAATGACGGTTTCTATGCTTCCATTCCTATCAATCATTCCATACACTTCAACGAAACTTATAAGAACTTGGAACTAGTACTTTGAAAAATTAAATATGTATAAAAAACCCAGTTGGCAAGTGTGCGGTGATTTAAAAATATTGTAAATGTTGCCCGGATAACAATCTAGGCTTACAGAATTTCCTTGCTTTTCTTGTTTATGGGAACGTAGAGACCGAGCAAATCACTAGAACAAAAACTATCGGCAGCAAAGGCAGCTTAAAATTAAATGAAACTTTGATGCCTCCTCAAAAAATTCATCTACCACCACTAACTATTTGTATAACTAGTCACTTCGAAAAGATGGAAATTGCTCTAAATACTTAATGCCAAAGTTTTTAGGTCACTTGGAGCCAAAGTTGAAGGAAGATATTTTCCTAGGATCTTAAATTCGATAGCTTATGGCTGATCCACACAGAGTGAATTACCTTTAAACAGGTCATAGACACACTTTTAGTAATAAGTTGGTCCCTAATTACTATGCCGAATATGAGCGCAATACGTCACCAGTTTGTTTACAGCAGCTGCTTAAGTCGGAAACACCTCAGTAGAACGTTGCAATTTTTACAATAGGTAAAAATATCGAACAAAGATTTATCTCAATTTTTGTATTCTAACTAAATTTCCGGTGAAGAATCGATGCGAATGTTGGAAAAGGCTTATGGTGATTCAGTTTTTATCTAAAACAGATTCCTGCGAATGGTAAAAAGCCATCAAAGACGGAGATCGTTGAAGACATGCCTTGTTCTGGACAACTTTCGACCTCTTCAACTGATGAAAATATCAAAAAAGTGAAGGATATGGTGCTTGAAAATCGTAAGGCAAGTGTTAGAGAGATGGCAAGAGATCTCAATATCTCTAGCGAGTTCATTCGAATGATTTTGGTAGATATTTTGGGTATAAAGCGCGACTTGCTCGACTAACTAACCCGATAAAACTAACCCGTACAGATCCGTAACAGATCTCTTTGGACATGCTTGATCGAGTTCCGATATTTTGCCGAATATTTCTATGACAAAAATTTTAATAACGAATTTGCTTGAAAGTTTGTGTTTCAAATATTCACGGCGATGGAATCATTAAAATTTTTGCGAATAAGTTGTTCATCCACATCATCCACTTCAAAAAACTGTGTTTGGAAATGGTAATTTTATCATTAGAAGATCTTAAAATCTCTCATCCTCTCCTCTCTCTTATGACATGTACATGAAAATTAGATTAAGCGTTGGCAGGCTCATGTCAGGAAGGAGCTCTCTGAGTCGTTCGGTACCAACGAGATTTCAGACGACTTGCGCCTTCTTCAATCTGCTCTTGGAGAAAATAAATCGAGCTGCAGAACTATAATATATAATGTTGACAGCCATACCTTCGAAGTCGTAGATAATTTCGGTCATCTTAGAACCAGTATTATCACAACAACAACGTTAGCCTTGAAATCCAAGTCAGAATAACTTTTGCCAACAGGTGCTATTTCGGACTGAGTAGACAATTGAGAAGTAAATGTCCTCTCTCGACGAAACAACTACTAACTATGTCACTTATTATTCCCGTTCTGCTATATGGTACAGAGGCCTGGACGATGACAGCATCTGATGATTCGACGTTACCAGCTTTCAGTACCCGCTGGGGGAAGTAGAGGAAGAGGAAGTCCTCCACTCCGTTGGAAAAACCAGGTGGAGGCGGACCTGGCTTCGCTTGGAATTTCCAATAGGCGCCACTTAGCAAAAAGGAGAAACGGCTGGTTGTTAACTCGGCTATAATCGAGTAAGCGGTGTCTACGCCAGTAAAGAAGAAAAAGAGGTTGTCATGATTGTATTGGCCCAATATTTTGAATACAATCATAAAGATGTGTACTATAATACGACAAATTTTACTTGGTTTAACAGTCCATATCTACTGTTATTAGATGGTATATACTTTCAATTTTTTTTTCTCTTTGCTTTGAACTAAAAAAAACTAAAGAATTTACTTTACAGCAATGTTTCATGACGAATGTGCAAATTAATTCAAATCTACTAAGCAAAAACCTTAATTTTAATGTATCGTCATTATTTTCCCTTTCGTTACTTTCACTCTACGCATTCTTTCACAAACATGAGCAGCGCTGCAGAATACTTTAAAAAATGCTTCTCAAATCCAGTAGCCTTACACAGTTGGGGTGTTTGGAAGTTTAGAAAATATATCTTGCATTGTGAAGAGTTGCAGATGTGCTTACTACCGTTACATGCAAGTGAATCACTAAATATACACATATGTACATACTGAGTTTTTAACTCACTTTTGCAAATTGTAAAAAAAAAAATATTTAAAATGTGCAAGAAGCTCCACTTTTTTATTTCATTCATTTGCACTTCATATTTTATGTGCAACAAAAAATTCTAATCTTTAACATGCCAAACGCACTCCAAGCGAAATTTTATACATACGTACATACTTGTATATATATGTACATAGTATATATTTGTATAAACTTTATATAGTATATTGAAGTCTGAGGACGCTGGCGCACACAACGCTTGAATATTTTGCGAGTGTCTGCTGGCGATATGATAATTTCATTTTTATTCGAAATTTTTTACAGCTTGGGAAAATTTTATGCATCAACAAATATGTCACAACGCTTGACACAAACAACAACAAGAACAACAACCATGCGGAATTATATTTTACACCAAAAGGAGTAAAGTTGAGGGTGCAAAAAGGCAACCGAAGTCATGTTTGCATTGCTTGATCCGGAAAAAGTCACGCATTTAAAGCTGGCAGTAGCTGTTGTTGTTTGTCTTTTCTTTCATCTGGGTGTATTTGTGTCGTCGTTTGGGGGAAGCAGGGCAATGCAATAATCTAATAAAAATACTTTGCTTCCTTTTGCGATTAAAAACGGCACTACAACAATAAATATAACACACGTTAATGCTTGCAAGAAAAAGCAAACAAAAACGAATGGTTTGTTGTTTTTGTTAGCACCTTCTCGCGCATTGTCACCAGGTAGAGTGGTTTGCTCACCAACAAATCTTGGATTACTTGCCGTGTCGCCATGAGCTAAATGCATAAACTCCTTTCTGGTCCTCTAGGTGCCTCAGCCACAGCCACAGCAACAACTTAGCTTAAACCACCGCGTGAAATATTGTGCTGTCTTAGCTTGTGGCGTATGTGCTTTATTAGCTTTTATGGCGGTGTGTTTTTAGGGGTTTTCATGCGCCTCCATCTTGTTTATATTTCCCCACTTGTCTATTTAGATTGCGCTAAGCACTCAGGAAAGTGTTGTGCAGACAATGGAAAAGTCAAAAATCCCATAAGACAAGACTTTTAAAGAAGCGCGCGATGCTTCGGTATTTCACGTTTCTTTGTGATTTCATGATTTTGCTTGCAACCGATGCAGGCATTAGCGGTTGTGTTGCAAGCAAAGTACGGCAATTAAGATATTTTTGCTTGGGATTAGGTTATGAGGAGAGGGATGAAGGCAAATGTACAAGTATTGGCGTTTGATCTTGCCTTACGGGAATAACATTCTGTTCATTTCTAAAATATAATCGACTGAGCTGACCTCATAATTTATTGATACTTGACTAGTGAAAACGCGAAGAGCGTTTATTTTGATTAAGGTATTTGACTAGTGATTCAACTAACATACAGCCTCACTGTCATATCTTCAAAGTTACTAATGATTTCGCAGATCATGAAACCAGCATTGATATCGAATACTACATCAGTGATTTTATAAATTTGAGTAGGTAATTCCGAAGGATAACATCTTAATTTGAACAAAAAATTACATTTCATAATCATTAACGATTTTTGTTACGTTTACCTGAAACATTTCCTGATACGGCATGATAGATCTTAACCAGTTATTGGTCCGGAACGATTTCCTGTTATATAAACCTGATACTGCGAGAGGGAGTTTAGGCCACCTAAAATTATTCCTAAGCATAACCGCTAGGTTTATCAGAAAATAATGGCGGTGTCTTCTGTAATGAAAAAATCAGGGGAATAAGAGCTAATATGTTCGAATTATCACCAATAAGTTACAACTGGCATTGGGAAATTATTTAAGCGCCAAGCAAGATAAATCACTTGGGAAGAAGTAGGAGACAACATCCAGTATTTTAAAAAAAGATATTCAGCACTCGAGTGGCACTCAAGCACTAATATCTTTCATTAAATGTGATGACGGGTACTCTCTACAGTGTAATTTACTTTATTATACCCTTAACTATACCCTGTTATTAAGTTTGCCGCGAAGTTTGTAACACCCAGAAGGAAGCGTCGGAGACCATATAAAGTACATATATAAATGTTTGAGCATGATGGCTAAATAATTCTAATTTATAGGCCAAGTGCAGTCAAAAAGTACCACAAAAAGTATACATTCTCTTCGGAAGCAATCTTAAAACTGCCGAAAAGGAACTCAGAAGCTTTACAGTTTTTTCTACTCAAATGCGAAGTGGTCCTGTCCGAAATAGCGGAAGACTTGTTCGGCAAATTTCGTCTTGTCAAGCGTGCATAAACCTTGAGTATCAACAAACTGCCTGCATGAATGATTCTAGACCAAACCCTCGGTATCTATGGTAAGTCCTTATTACCAACAGATAACACATAACACTGAATAATGAAATAAAAGCAGAACATCAGGAGATGGTGAACCGATCCTCCAAACGATGACGATGGAACCGAATGAAGAACAAGAAAGCGACGGGAGCTGGAGAATTGCCAGCCGAGCTATACAAATACGGCGGCGAAGTACTGACAATGTGCATGCATCAGCTTCAAGCAGAGCTCGCAGAAAAAAAGGAACTGAATACATAAATTGAAGCCCACAGACGTTAAAAGGCGATTTTGCATGTCAGAAATGCTGTAGGTTGGTTAAGAAGGTTGTTTCTGGGTTGGATTGTGACTAGCGATGAATAATAGATCCCTTAGGACAACTCTAAACGCAAAAAATCATATGTGAAACCTGCCCAACCAGCCAAATCAAAAGCGAAGCCGAATAAACATGACGCCAACCTAATATTCTGTAATTGGTGGGATCAGAAGAGCGGGCTATGTTATGAACTGCTAAAACTGGGTGAAACTAATAATGAGAAACGCTACCTACAACTACTGATCAAATTCAAAAGTGAAACAAGCCGGAAATTTGCAGCTAGACACGAGTCAATAATTTTCCATTATGGCAATGCTTAACCTCATGCTACAAGACTGGGTAAAACCTATTTGAGAAATGCAGCTGGAGAGTTTTGCTCATCCGCCTTATAAACCAGTATTTGCCGCTTCACACAGAACTCCCTCACACGAATACAGTTCCTATCAGGCATCAGAATGGATTCCTGTTAATGCTCACTGATAAATGCTTGTCTAAGCTGGATAAGGGTCATTTAATAGCCTATGTAATACATAGAACAGCGAGAAAGTGGAGCAGGCAGAACCGTGTTACGATATTTTCAAACATAATTTCAAATTAAAACGTCATATTCCCCAGAATGGTAATATACCCGACATATTAGAAAACCAGAACAAGAAGTAACGCCCAGCATTGAAGAAAAAAACAACAAAATGACACAGGTCCTCCGACTAACATTTCCAACGGCAAACAGCGGTGGAGGACTGAAATAAGCGAAAGTTAAGCAAAGCAACAGAAAAAGAAATGAAACGGAAGGCAAAACTAATTGCCAGTTGGTAGCAATGACAATGTTAATCCCATAACGGACATTGCGCGAACAATTAAACGCCACAGAAGCGGCAATCGTCATCATCATTGCCATCGCCATCGCCATCGTCATGGCCGTCACCATCGACCAGCACAGCATCGGCAACAACAGCACAACTGCCACACCATTACAATAGTCATTGTAAGCGCCACAAAGATCAGTGCCAGCCGGCCAACTTCGTTTAGACGACGACGCCGCTGCTTGCAACAACCTAACGGACGGCTGACATTGCTGTTGTGTCGCCACAATTGCCATTACAATTGTTGCATTGTCCAACTGTTTGCTTGTGCCCATCCACTTGAATTGTATCTTTTGTAGGCAAGGCTAAGGATTTTAGTGTTGTTTTGTGGTTGCCATACTGTGCTGTTGGCGGCTGACTTTTACATGCAATTGTTGTTCGGGCATTTGCATCAAACAGTGCTGGTGTGTTGTGTGGCATGCAACATTTTTTGCTTTTAATTCGCTTTTTTCGCATAAATTTTCTTTCCCATTTTTTATTTTATTTTCTGTTTTTTTATTTTTTGCACTTTCATTTGCTTTTTTGCATTTTGTTTATGTAGATTTTGTTCAGCGTTGTAACTTTGGCTAGAAGCGGAAGTTCAAAATGCCATGCAACAGCAACCAGCAACAGCATATTCTACTAATTAATTGTACTTTGTGTGCGGCTTTGTTGTCAAGCGTATGTCATTATACCCACGCACAACTCTGACCCAGACGAAGTATTGTAAGTTTATTCATCGAACCGTTATTTACCAAAAACAAACCGTTTCTTAGGACGCTATTCAAAAACGCTTCAATTTCTGTCAGCCTTGTTGGAAAATTGAACCCAAAAAATTTTAAGGGGTATATATTCTAGATACTTAAAGAATCGACTTTTTCCATATTTCGATATTTTCACAGTTATGGCTGTATTAGTGCTATGGCTACCAGTATGTTCCTCAAAAATTTCTCTACCGTATGAACCATCCAAATTCAATACTTTAAAAAATTTTTGTGTTCTACTTCAAAAACGTTTAATTTGTGTATTATTTATTTTACTCTCGATAAAGTCGAATTTTCACTACTGTTTATTCTATGACATCTCTAGAATATTGTCCTAAATAGACAAATTATTCCGAGCAATAGTTTTGGAAATACAGCTTTAAAAGTTTCACGCTCGAATTCAACTAGTAATTAGTCAGTTAGAACTTTAAAAACGATTTTTTGACGGAACTGTGTTTTCAAAGTCGATTTTTAAGATTTTTCGCGAACTATTCAACCAATATTAATTTTACACAGATCTTCGGTTACGGTTACCGGACACAGGTCCTTGCCTGGCCTCAGTAACCTAAGCTTTGGGGGCAGAGAGAAAGAGATGACTAATATGGTCAAATGCCTTGGTCTCAAGGTGGAATCCACGCTTCGGTGGACGTAGCATATTGACTGGACCGAAGCAAATATCGTGTGACCGATTATAAGATATGGAGCGGTGGCTGGGGCCTTGAAAGCATTGCAGACTTCGGTAAGACTTCAACTATCGAAGCTGCAACGACTCGCCTGCTTCTGCGTGTGGGTTACCATACGCACATGTCCGACGGCTACACTTGAAGTCAAGCTAGACGCTTCACCTAGTAATCGTTCAGGTAGCCAAATGCACACCAAATAACAGCGGAAGGGTTTGGAAAAGTTAAGGTAATTTCTTCTCAATGCATGAAGGATTTAAGTGGCAAAATACCACTGGTTCCCCTCCCAACGGACAGAATCACCAAATTAGCAAGTTCAAGGTTATCCTCAGCAGTAAGGTTGAATAGAACGATTAAGGATAGTACAATCGAGTGTTACACCAACGGCTCAGAAACGTCGGAAGGAATTGGTGCAGGAGTTGCAGGACCACCCACAAAACTCTCCATACCTATGGGAAGTTTTCCTAGCTTATTCCAAGCAAATATCTTTGCTATAAGTCGGTGCTTAGAGATATACCTCCAACGCAACTATCGCAATGAGTCTATAGTTTAATCAGCGACAGTCAAGCCGTACTCAAAGCGATCTCTGCGTACGAGATCAAAACGCTATTGGTGCAGGCGTGTATAGAACGGCTGAACAGTCTATCAAGTCGTAACCAAGTGCACCTTATCTCGGTGCCCGGTCACTAAGGTATAGCCGGGAATAAACTGGCTGATGAGCTCTCTCGCTCCGGAGTATCCACCAACATGGTAGGACATGACCCTTTCATTGCGGTTGGTCCCCATACCATAAAGGAGTTGCTCTGCAAGGATGAAGGAGTGGGCAAGGAGAGGTATTGGCAACAACTGTGAGGCATAGGCCTTTCCAAATTGCTAATGGATGGTTACATACTTAAAAGGTTCAAATATGTACCTCCTAAGGGACAAACTCAGGCTACTTGTCGCTTTCTACACTGGCCATTGTAAACTCAAGAAGCACTTAGAGGTATGACAATTAAGTAATGAGACTGATTCCATAAAAACCGTATATTTGAAAAGTATTCTACAACTCTGCCATCCCCTTCAAAGTAGTTCCCTTGGGCAGCTATATAGTGATTCCAGCGCGTTTTCTTCGTAACATTTCTAGAACGCTTCGACTGGGATGTCCGCGAGTACCCTCGTCACGGCCGCCTGGATGTCCGTAATCGACTCAAAATGGGTTCCTTTGACCACCGATTTTGTTTTAGGAAATAAAAAAGGCAAAGGCTGACATGTCGGGCGAATAAAGCGGCTTTTGCAACACGGCGATCCCTTTATAGGCCAAATACTGGGACACGCTGAGGGCGCATTGTCGTGATGAAGGAACCAGTTACGAGCGATGTCTGGGCGCACCCTGTTGACTCGTTTTCGCAATCTTTCGAGTACTTGGCAATAGTAGACTTGATTCACAGTTTTCCCCGGTGGAACGAATTCTTTGTGGACGATTCCACGGCTATCAATAAAGGCAATAATCATCGTTTTCACCTTCGACTTGCTCATGCGAACTTTTCAATCATTGTTAACTTTGGCGTTTGGTTTCCGGGTCGTACCGTACATCACCATACACTCTTACAATTTTAGCGTACGTTTCCGAAGCTGTTTCGCCCAATCTGGCGCAAAATTTTATCGCGACGCGTTGCTTTTGGAATTTCAAGGTCACAGGTTTACCACAAGCGCGGCAATAAAATCAGTCTCATTACTTAATTGTCAAACCTCGTATGACACGAGCCCAGCTTCTTGTGCGCATTGCCGGTTCTGCGACATGGAGCCTGAAACTTCAAAACAAAATGCTAATTAACTGCACAGCAGTCTGTAGGCGCAAGATTAAGGCCTTTGGATCCATGAATTCTTATTTTGCCAGAGACTCAGAAGCAAGCATCAAGCTTATTTAGAGAATGTCTGTCTGTACAAAAAACTGCAATTGAACCAAATTTTCGATAAGAAACGCCGCAAATAAACGCAAGAGCTAAAAGACTTGATATTATTAAATAATTATAATTCGGTTCCACCCGAACTTCGACCCGACTTGTACTTAATTCACGTTGTTGCTGTGCTATACAGCATTTTTCCACTTTGCGTCTCCTTACAAATACACAGACTTATGAATTTGTTGCCATTTCATGGTCATAGAGGCAAGTGTGTGGCAGCAAGGAGGCTTTTAAAAAAATGAATTGCACAGTCGAGTGCACTCAGTGCAAGAATATATACAAACGTGCATTTGTATTTAATTTTGCAGGAGTGTGTGGGTGTGTTTGTGTATAGTTAGTGGACGCCTAAGTGTTCATAGGCAGGTGGGTTTTGGAGTTGACGGCGCAGAGGGCGGTAAAGTGGACGCGAAAAGGCATAAACTGCTGATGTATGTGACTTTCATGCTGCTCCACATTACTATTGCGAAGTTTGTTGTTGTTGTTGTTGCTGTTGTGCAATGCTGACTGCCATCCAATGTTGTCTGTTACAATTGTCCGCACACAACAAGCTCATAAAAAATTAGCATATTTACGCACACACTCATACACTAGACACTAGTGCATACTGGGCTGCATATATTCATATGAGCATTTATCCCCATATCCTGGTTCACTTAATTCGCACAAACATACTGTTCGCACACAGACACATGTCATTTCATTTGTATATATTTACGAATTTGTGCCCCACTGAGATCTCCAACCTTTTTTTATTTATGTGCAGGTGTGTGTATGCTCTCTGTTTTAACAGTAATTTTTTGCTTTTTCAATGGAAGAGTTATTATATTTTTATTTTAACCAAGGAGAAAAAAAATATTTTGAAGCACTGAAAATACATGCTGAATACTCGCAAATGGGATGGTTTCCAAGGTTCGTTAACCTCTTGGAAAAAAGCCAATGAATCCCTATGCAAGGCCATAATGAAAAAAAAAATTCATAAAAAAGTTTGATAAAATCCAGTGTCCGTGTGTATGTCTGGAATAAACTCAAAAACAAGTCAACTGATATTCATGAAATTTGGCATATACATGTAATTCGGTCCAACTTAGATGATAGGATCAGAGAATGTAAAGTATAGAGAAGGTGCAGGTTCGACAGCGAACATTCGTTAGATTTTGTGTAGGGAATTCACCTCACGTCTACAGAAGTCACGCTGTAAAATGTTTACATTTTTAACAGTTCTCCATATATTCAACAAAGAATATGAAGAGAAACAAATATATGAATTACGGCATATGATGACATGGCGTATATGTACATGTCGAAGCAGAAAATATGAAGAGACTCGCAACGAAGAAATTCGTTTTGCTTGTTTATATTTTGTCTCATTTTGACACCGAAAAATGTGTACAAAATACATGATGTTCCCTGTCTCACATACGCAAGAATATGAAGAGACATAAATATATGTATGCATGAATATGAATATGAAGACATATGTATGTAAACATATGCATGCATTGAATATGAATATGAAGACATAAACATATGCATGCTGCTCCTTATGATCTCCCAACTTTGTTATATTTTCAGCTTCAATTTTTGGGAATCGCAATGTATGCAAATAAGTATGTATGTAGCTTTTGCGTTTTGCCGTCGGCAATTGAATATTGACTTGTACACATAATTATGATATGAGTATAATTTTGTATGAATGCATGCATAGTAATATTTATAGTCAATTTGGACTTGCATATTTAATAATTTTCTTTGATTTTTACATAATATATTATACTAATAAATATTTTTGTATTATATTTCCTACTAATAGAAATTAAATTTATATGCATACATCATATTAACGTATGTCTCTGCACATGCTCATATCATAATCTTATTATCTGCTCATATGATTGCATGTATGCGCATGTGCGCGTTCAGAAATTCATATCATGATTTTATCACTTACATATCAATATATTACATGTGCGCGCATTGATCTGTATGTTCATATATTCATATATACTTATATGTACATACATATATTTGGACACACTTGCGAACAAATAATGCACAAGCATACAAACATAAGCGTACACATGTGAACATGTCACCAACAAAAAATTGAAGCATTGTTCTATAAAAACAACAACTGCTCAAATAGAAGAAGCATCACAAGTCAATATGGCAGCCGAATTGGCGAAGCCCAAATGTAGTAAATTCTACAACAAAAACGATTTCATTCATAAACGCAGGCGCATATGCCACAAGCGACCGCGCTTCATTCATATAAACAGACGCCGTAACATCTCCCCGAGCATGCCTTTGCCTACAAGCGTCTTCTCGCGACGATGGCAAAAGCTAAAAATCATAAATTGAACATCTTTCTGATGCTTCTTCACAGAAAGAAGTGACAAAAGTGGCAACAACGGAGTTGTCGGTTTATAATATTCAATTCTAAAATATTTTTCCTTAGCTCGCAAAAATCAGCGTCGATATGTATGCAAGTTCATACATATGCATACATATTTACGCTAGTTCGTAGGCGAAGCTGTTACAGCGGCAAGGGAAGCGGTAACAATCGGCAATCGTTTGTTAGTTTCTTTCGCGTCTCGTCGCGTCAGTGCTTCGACAGATTGATGTGCTGAACACATAGAACTCGATAGACTGCAAGCGCCATCTGAATCTGATATTGAAATACACACATTCTTATGGACACAGTTATTTAGACAGCTGCACAACTACACAACTGTGTCCATATGAACGTGTATATTTTAATATTTGACAGATGTCGCTTGCGGTCATCCCCGCTCAATGTGTTCAGCATTTGACCCTTTGACAAAACGCCATTGGTTGACCGTGAAGACGGAGATGCGAAAGATGCGTGCGACACTTGTTGTTATGAATGCATGTACATATGTATGTGGCTCGTATTTGTGTTCGTAAACATACAGGCAAATGTGCCAAAGAAATAATATACATATGTACATATGCATGTGTCATACAAATTCTTTTGGTACAAATGTGGAAATGATAACGAAATAATGCGAATATGCATATTTCATGAAGGTCATCAATTTTCTTTGAAGAAATGAAGATCATTTTGCACATCTTCACTTTGTAATAGTCGAAATAAATATTAAATAATTTAAAAATTAAAAAATAAAAATAAAGAGAAATAAAATTAAAATAATTTTTCCTTATTTTTCCTGATTTTGTAAAAAAAATTAAAATTTTTACCATTTTTCGGAAAAAAATTGTTCATTTGATACAAAGTAATCACGCATATGTGACAATGGTTCATTAATTCAATATAAGCGTGCATATGTCACTCAGAGAATGCTTTTGTATATTTTGTATATTTTTCTACGAAGCAAATTCTCTTTATTTATTTTCAGTCATTTACATATGTATATTTCTGCCAGAGACATGCTCATTTCTGCTAAATAGCAGCGAGAATGGTGAATTCCCTACCCAAAATCTATCAGCTCTGTTAGCCGCGCAATCGAACCATCATACAGATTTCGATTTGCACCTTCTCTATGTCTTTACAGAATGTAAAGACATAGAGAAGGTGCAAATCGAAATCTGTATGATGGTTCGATTGCGCGGCTAACAGAGCTGATAGATTTTGGGTAGGGAATTCACCATTCTCGCTGCTATTTAGCAGAAATGAGCATGTCTCTGGCAGAAATATAGATGTAAATGACTGAAAATATATAAAGAGAATTTGCTTCGTAGAAAAATATACAAAATATACAAAAGCATTCTCTGAGTGACATATGCACGCTTATATTGAATTAATGAACCATTGTCACATATGCGTGATTACTTTGTATCAAATGAACAATTTTTTTCCGAAAAATGGTAAAAATTTTAATTTTTTTTACAAAATCAGGAAAAATAAGGAAAAATTATTTTAATTTTATTTCTCTTTATTTTTATTTTTTAATTTTTAAATTATTTAATATTTATTTCGACTATTACAAAGTGAAGATGTGCAAAATGATCTTCATTTCTTCAAAGAAAATTGATGACCTTCATGAAATATGCATATTCGCATTATTTCGTTATCATTTCCACATTTGTACCAAAAGAATTTGTATGACACATGCATATGTACATATGTATATTATTTCTTTGGCCTGTATGTTTACGAACACAAATACGAGCCACATACATATGTACATGCATTCATAACAACAAGTGTCGCACGCATCTTTCGCATCTCCGTCTTCACGGTCAACCAATGGCGTTTTGTCAAAGGGTCAAATGCTGAACACATTGAGCGGGGATGACCGCAAGCGACATCTGTCAAATATTAAAATATACACGTTCATATGGACACAGTTGTGTAGTTGTGCAGCTGTCTAAATAACTGTGTCCATAAGAATGTGTGTATTTCAATATCAGATTCAGATGGCGCTTGCAGTCTATCGAGTTCTATGTGTTCAGCACATCAATCTGTCGAAGCACTGACGCGACGAGACGCGAAAGAAACTAACAAACGATTGCCGATTGTTACCGCTTCCCTTGCCGCTGTAACAGCTTCGCCTACGAACTAGCGTAAATATGTATGCATATGTATGAACTTGCATACATATCGACGCTGATTTTTGCGAGCTAAGGAAAAATATGTTAGAATTGAATATTATAAACCGACAACTCCGTTGTTGCCACTTTTGTCACTTCTTTCTGTGAAGAAGCATCAGAAAGATGTTCAATTTATGATTTTTAGCTTTTGCCATCGTCGCGAGAAGACGCTTGTAGGCAAAGGCATGCTCGGGGAGATGTTACGGCGTCTGTTTATATGAATGAAGCGCGGTCGCTTGTGGCATATGCGCCTGCGTTTATGAATGAAATCGTTTTTGTTGTAGAATTTACTACATTTGGGCTTCGCCAATTCGGCTGCCATATTGACTTGTGATGCTTCTTCTATTTGAGCAGTTGTTGTTTTTATAGAACAATGCTTCAATTTTTTGTTGGTGACATATTCACATGTGTACGCTTATGTTTGTATGCTTGTGCATTATTTGTTCGCAAGTGTGTCCAAATATATGTATGTACATATAAGTATATATGAATATATGAACATACAGATCAATGCGCGCACATGTAATATATTGATATGTAAGTGATAAAATCATGATATGAATTTCTGAACGCGCACATGCGTATACATGCAGTCATATGAGCATATAATAAGATTATGATATGAGCATGTGCAGAGACATACGTTAATATGATGTATGTACATATGTACGCATATATTGTTGTGATAAACTTAATTTCTATTAGTAGGAAATATAATACAAAAATATTTATTAGTATATTATGTAAAAATCAAAGAAAATTATTAAATATGCAAGTCCAAATTGACTATAAATATTACTATGCATGCATTCATACAAAATTGTCCTCATATCATAATTATGTGTACAAGTCAATATTCAATTGCCGACGGCAAAACGCAAAAGCTACATACATACTTATTTGCATACATTGCGATTCCCAAAAATTGAAGCTGAAAATATAACAAAGTTGGGAGATCATAAGGAGCAGCATGCATATGTTTATGTCTTCATATTCATATTCAATGCATGCATATGTTTACATACATATGTCTTCATATTCATATTCATGCATACATATATTTATGTCTCTTCATATTCTTGCGTATGTGAGACAGGGAACATCATGTATTTTGTACACATTTTTCGGTGTCAAAATGAGACAAAATATAAACAAGCAAAACGAATTTCTTCGTTGCGAGTCTCTTCATATTTTCTGCTTCGACATGTACATATACGCCATGTCATCATATGCCGTAAATTCATATATTTGTTTCTCTTCATATTCTTTGTTGAATATATGGAGAACTGTTAAAAATGTAAACATTTTACAGCGTGACTTCTGTAGACGTGAGGTGAATTCCCTACACAAAATCTAACGAATGTTCGCTGTCGAACCTGCACCTTCTCTATTTACATTCTCTGGTCTTTACATTCTCTGATAGGATAGCTTACATCTCAATTTATACTCGCAATATTATATTATTGCAAATTATTTGTATTATTTATTAGTACAAAAAGATTCTAACAGATGGCGCTATGTTAAAAATACAATCGCTTTATATAAGCTACAATTTTTAAATATTCTGCTTTCTCAACATGTAAAATTTAGCAACGACATGAACCTACGGTTATTTTCCAATTGGAAAAGTGTTATGCAAAGCGTATAAGCAAATAAAGAGAAGGGTTACCAGCACAAATAAGTTTAATTAAATTACAAATTTACGAATGAAATAATTCTTAGCTCAGTGAAGGTCACTTCATTTCCTTCCACCAGTGGTAATCCAACATCTTGCAGTGCATCTTGAAAATGGACAGCGTGTGTATTTCACCGAAGAAAATATTCTGCAAAGAGCATGTGAACCACCAAAAACGACACTAACCGAATTTTTCACTCTTTGTCAAAAAACTGATATGTATGATCAATTCGCAAAAATACTATTATACACTGATATTCCATGCTATTTTACATGGAACACGTCAGCTAAAAAATGGGAACCACGTAAAAAGGGAGAACGACATCCTTCAATTGCAGGCATATTTAAAGCTAAGACACTGGGACGACTTTATACTGTACATCCAAAACATCGTGAATGCTTTTTTCTGCGTTTATTGTTGGTAAATGTTCCTGGACCAATCTCTTTTCAATTTTTACGAACAGTTAATAGCCAAGTGTTCAGTACATATAAAGGTGCATGTCACGCGTTGCAACTTTTAGAAGATGACAGCCATTGGGATCTGACACTTGCTGATGCTGCTTTAACGTCCTCGCCGAGTAATATTCGTCAACTATTTGCCATTATTTTGACGACATGTTTTCCAACACAGTCATCTACATTGTGGGAAAAATATAAAAACTACATGACTGAAGATATACTCTACCGACATAAACAATTGAACCATTCTACAAACTTAGACTTCACACAAGATATGTATAACGAAGCATTATTAATGATTGAAGATTTATGTATTATGATCTCAAGTTTACCACTTAGTAATTATGGTATTCCATCTCCTGATCGCCCAGCTACAGACTTAGTAAATAGTGATTTACAGCGAGAAGAACAATTTAATAATCGTGATTTAAATACATTTGTTACTAACAATGAACCATTATTAACTGAAGAGCAGAAGAGTATATGCAATCGAATTATGTTGGCTGTTAATGCCAAACAAGGCGGTTTTTTCTATTTAGATGCACCAGGTGGGACCGGTAAAACATATTTGTTATCTTTCATTCTTGCGAAACTACGGTCACAACTTAAAATTGCATTAGCAGTTGCATCATCAGGCATAGCTGCTACTTTGTTGGATGGTGGGCGGACAGCACATTCCGCTTTCAAGCTACCATTAGATATTCATAACAATCCAAATGCAATGTGTAATATCAAAAAAAGAAGCGGAATGGCAGCACTGTTACGGAAGACTTCGATCATAATTTGGGATGAGTGTACTATGGCTCATAAACATTCACTGGAAGCATTAAATATGCAGACTATGCAGAATTTAAACAATAGTAACAGACTTTTCGGTGGTACTATTTTATTACTCTCTGGTGATTTTCGGCAAACGTTGCCAGTTATTCCTCGCTCTACTTTTGCAGATGAAGTTAATGCATGTCTAAAACAATCAATTTTATGGAGAAATGTTGAAACACTCAGACTGACAAAAAACATGCGAGTACAACTCCAAAATGATCCAACAGAACAAGAATTTTCTAAACAATTACTGGATCTTGGAAACGGTGAAATATAATTTCATCAAGATACTCAACATATTAGATTGCCAGATAATTTCTGTACTGTTGTTCAAACTAAAAATGAACTGATTGAGAGTGTCTTCCCAGATATACTAAATAACTATTTAAATCATGACTGGTTTAGTAATCGTGCAATTTTAGCAGCGAAAAATGTTGATGTTGATCTGATTAACTACCAGATACAACAATTATTACCAGGTGATTTAATGTCAGTTAAGTCTATCGATGCTACTGTAGAAGAAAACGAGGCAGTGAATTTCCCAATTGAATTTTTAAATTCTTTAGACATATCAGGAATGCCACCACACAATCTACGATTGAAAATTGGATCACCGATTATTCTACTGCGTAATTTAAACCCTCCTAAACTATGCAACGGCACACGTTTGGTGATCAAAAGAATTACTGGAAACGTTCTTGAAGCAACTATTTTGACAGGAAAGTTTAAAGGAGAAATTTTTTTGTTACCACGTATTCCGATGATACCATCCGATTCTCCCATACCATTTAAAAGGCTACAGTTTCCCATTCGTTTAGCTTTCGCTATGACTATAAATAAATCTCAAGGCCAAACAATGTCTATTTGCGGATTAGACTTGGAAAATCCATGTTTTTCCCATGGGCAATTATACGTGGCGTGTTCACGAGTAGGAAGACCATCAAGTTTATTTGTATTAACAAATGACCGATTGACCAAAAATATTGTACATCGATTGGCGCTTCATTGAACATTAACTGTGATTTATTACGATTAAAGACATTTAGGGTATATACATATATCAAATAAAAATATTGAAAGTATTTATTAGATAAATATGTTTTAAAAATGTTATTTTAATTTGTGTTAAATTTTGTCTTTCAAATCCTTCTTGAATCACTCAGCCACAGCAACGCGTGGCCGGGTCTGCTAGTATTAATATATTTAATACTTATTTCAAATGCAGGAATTTCTAAGGAAATTTTTAACTTTATGACTTGCAGGTTAATTTGCTTGAAATATACGAAGTGATACTACATACATACATGCTTAAGTAGCCAAAATATAGTATAAATACATCTGTAGCGAAAGTTTTCTTTTCATTCGAGTTTTAGCCGCTTGAGATATTTCCATTGAATTTGAGATAGGACGTCTGAAAGCGGCATATATGGTACAAGGACATCCAGGCCACAAAAGAATTCAGGGAAACTAAAAAGCTGATTAGTTTGCCAAAAATGTCAACTGTTTGACTACCGAACCAGTACAAGAAATACGGAGGTCACTACATAAAAACCATACACAATGAAATTTCCGAAAGGGCTGACAGACGAATCAGAGTGAGATAACATGCCTTAAGAACATGCAAAACCATCAAGATCATATGCAATGTTACACGGTCTCGAAAACACGGCAGGGCGATTGTTGACCTAATGACAGGTTACAACCATCCGAGTCGGATGGACAGAAGTAACGACGATACATACAGAAATTGCTAGGAAGTAAGCATTAGAGAGACGCGGGAAAACATCTTATGCTTCTGTTCAGCATTATCTAGAACTCTTTTTAGATTTTGAGGAGCTTCGCAGTTCACTAAATGATGTATTAAAATTATATATCAAATCGCTCTTATGACAAATACTTCAGCTCAAATTAAACTGAATCTTGAGGTTCCTTATCTGGAAGAAATCCGAGTCCATTTCAATTGCGGGTCTAAGTAGTTAAATAGGTCAATGAAGGAGATATATTTCTTCTTTTCTGCCCCCGTATCCCTATTTTCAATTTTACTACGTCCACTATGACCTAACTAACAAGTCGAGCTTACGACCACAATTATTCTTAAAAGTCTTACAGCTCATCAATTCGACTTTATAGTTCACGAATCGTGTCAAAACTTTTAGAAAACTCATTTAAAATTATATGTCTCGAGAAAGTGGATTAAATGCATGTTTTTACCACAGTACATTACTGCCAAAAACCGCTTAAAAGCTCGCTTAGATTAAATACCGGGAAATTTCATAATGTGTCTTATGAATAACTGGAAAATCTGTTGACAGGATAATCAATCTGGTATAAGAAAAGTTGATTCCAGACTAATTTTCACAAATTTCGCAATTGATTTTACACTTTGTTCCTTTGAACTCTAGCAGATTCCTATTACAGTTTATACCTGTTTTCGTATTCAGCCATGCAGTATTATCTGAACTTGAAAGCCGTCCTGTTTAGACAAGAAGTGTGCTCGCAACAAGGCATACTTGTATATTTATATTTTTATACAGATAAAGGAGTCCTTGATATCTTAGTGGATCTAACATTCTATTTCATGATAAATACAATGGATTCCAGGACCGAGTGATATTCCTCGTAAATGTGAAGCAGATGAACCGCCAGAGCAGGCACCACCCAACAATAAGCCCCCGAAAATGATGGAATTTACATATGCGAGGTTTGACAATTAAGTAATGAGACTGATTTTATTGCCGCGCTTGTGGTAAACCTGTGACCTTGAAATTTGGCCTCTAAAGGGATCGCCGTGTTACAACAGCCGCCTTATTCGCCCGACATGTCACCCTGTGACTTTTTTTGTTTCCTAAAACAAAATCGGTGGTCAAAGGAACCCATTTTGAGTCGATTGCGGACATCCCAGTCGAAGCGTTCCAGAAATGTTATGAAGCATGGAAAATGCGCTGAAATCGCTGTATAGCTGCCCAAGGGGTCTACTTTGAAGGGGATGGCAGAGTTGTAGAATAATTTTTAAAGCTGGATCGATTTAAGCATGTCCATATTTATCAACTGGTACCGCAGTTTTTGAGATATTGATCTGAAATTCTGCACACGCCCTTTTCTTCTCAACGAGCTGCCTCTTTGTCGGATGTCTTGATACCGGATCACTACAGAATATAGCTGTCATACAAACTAACCTATCAAAATAAAATTCTTATATGGAAACTTTTTTATTTCCGGAGATATCTTCACGAACACTAATTGTGATGGTTTTTAAACTTTGAAGGAACTATTCTTCTTGGTGACTTAACTTTTTCACGAATAAATTGGGTTATGTTGGACCAAGACTTTGTCGACCCCGTCTAGATTCCCTGCTTAGTTCAATAATATTAATATGTATTCACTTACCGTTATAGCATCGATATTCGATTTTGGACTTCTTCATTTAACTTGATCCTTAAAGTACACATTTTCACACACACTCACGCACTTATTTTATACTTAACTTAAATGAAATTAACTGAAAATAGAAAGAAAATGAAATAATATATGAAATACGAAATCAAATGAATAGTAGGAAATGAGAAATAAGGATAAGTTAGAAGCTTGTGTGAAGTGATGTATGTTTGGAAATGTACACATGATCAAAACTAAATAAAAAAACTATTAATTTAAAAAATAAGAAAATAATAAGTAAAATATTTTTTTTTAAATAAAAATAAATAAAAAATTTAAGAAAAAAATAAATAAAAAAAATTAAATTGAAAAAAAATAAATAAAAAAAATTAAAATGAAAAATAATCAAAAAAGTAAAAAATTAATGAAAATAAAACAAAAAAGTACAAAAAATAAAACCAATTAAAAAAAATTTTAATTAAACAAAGTTGAATAAAAATTAAAAAACAATAAAATAAATAAAAATAGAATAAAAAGTAAAAAAAAATAAAACCAATTAAAAAAAATTTTAATTAAAAAAATTTCAATTTAAAAAATTTTTTTATTAAAAAAATTTTAATTAAAAAAATACGAAAAGAAAATAAGTAAACATTTTTTTAAAAAATAAATAATAAAAAAATTGAAAAAAACTTAAAGTTAAAAATAATAAAAAAATTAAGTAAAAAATTAATGAATATAAAACAAAAAAGTACAAAAAATAAAAAACAATTAAAAAAATGTTTAACTAAACAAAATTAAATTAAAATTAAAAAACAATAAAATAAATAAAAATAGAATAAAAAGGAAAAAAAAAAATAAAAAATAAAACCAATTTAAAAAAATTTTAATTAAAAAAAAAATTTATTAAAAAAATTTAATTAAATAAAAAATAAAAAAAAAAAGATATATATTCCCAACATTAATATATTATCATAATAAAGAAGGTATTCTATGTACATATGTATACAAAAATATATGTATATAAGAGTATAGCTTATGTGATTTCCTAGTTTAGGTCTCTTATGCGGGGGATCCCTAACTGAGATTTAAGAAAGAAATATTAACCCTATTTCTTCTATTATTTGTCATCTAAACAAGCTCTTTAATGCTAAAAATGGGAAGGATCTGTAGGAACATACATATGTAACTACAACATAAACGACCAATCTTCACTAGAGAGAATTATGAAAACATGACGCAGTTCTAATGAACAAACTGACTCGATTTACAAGTCCACTGCCTTTATTAACAAAGCTTTATTGACAAAAACAACCTCAGAGATTGACGTGTACCTACCCACCGCCTGAACAAGAGGCATAACGACTTCTCTGTTCAAACGCATAAATAAAACTGAAATAGCACAGCGAAACGACGGCAAGAAATCAGCGCTAATTTCTCCTTGTCGGATAAAAACGGACACTTCGGCGCATGTCCCCATAAGTCATAACAGAAGCCGCACAACAACTGCTAAAAATTGCATGACCACCCTTAAGCACTTCTCAATGGAGGGTGGCGCTTAACGCATTACAACTAAACATACCGTTACAAGCGCTAACGTGCGGACAAAAACACACAAAGTCGGTATGTTGCAACCAATTGTTGCGCCACAAACATACAGGGTGTGAACGCACACTCATTATTTTCAAATTTGTATTGAAATCGAATGAAACACAACATTTTTCGCTGTGACAAATTTGTATGCCATTTTTATTTTTATACTTTTGAAACACGGAGTTTGTTTGGAATTTAAAAATTCGACATACAAAAATACATTCACCAATTGTTTATACAAATTATTGCTATTTTTTTAAGTTTTCATAATAAAAAGTGCCTAAGGGTTAGTATTAAAAACACGCAGAAAATAAAATAATGTCAATTGAAGAGTACAAACGGGTTTGCTGCGCTACGCTGCTTGGAAATGTGTCGTTATTTAATGAACATTAAGCTCCCATATAATATATTATTGTATACTGTCTTATTTGCAATTTTAATAGTTAAGTCTAATATTATATATTTGTTGCACGGAAACGCCCGGCTTGCGTATGGCTATAGCCTCGCCGTGAGGGAGTATATCCAGCTGTTGCGAAATGCCATCGATAATAAGTGTGGCCGACTTGGGCACACGTTCCAGACCAGCTATGACCACGCGCTCAATCCAAGCGGGTGTCTTATATTTGAGTTTGCCTATTGGATTGACATCCAACTTATTATTTTCGAAATTGAATTTGATATAGTTGTATACGCCATTGCGATAATCGTAAGATTTCTCATCGTCCACATAGAGTGTACCCTCGGCTTTGCCCGCACGATTAAGACATATAACCAGGGTGTATGGATCGTTCTTCATGAGTGTGGCGGCACGGCGTATACGTTCCTTTTTCGGTATAATGGTGCCGCCGCGTTGGAATACAGGAATCTAAAGAGAAAATGAGTAATATTACAAGAAATTGTATTATTAGCACCAGGGTTGCAAATAATTCACATTTTATAATACCGGAAATCATAATTAAACATTTTTTTTTTAATTTTTAAACTCGAATTCCGAGAAAAATAAAAATTCAATACAATATACGAGAATCTCAGATTAAAAAAAAATAAAAAAAAAACATTAAATTTATATAAAAAAATTAAAAAGGAATTGAAAAAAATTATGAAAAATAATTTTAAAAATATTTTAAAATAAAATAAATTAAAGAAAAAAATAAATTTAAACAAACAAAATTAAAAAATATACATATAATAAAATATAAAAAAAAACACATTTCAAAAATAAATATTAATAAATTAAAAAAAAAAATAATTATTAAAAAATTAAAAAAAAAAAAATAATTAAAAAATTAAAAAAATATATATAAAAAATTAAAAAAAATATACATAAAAAATTAAAAAAAAATATACATAAAAAATTAAAAAAAATATATAAAAAATTAATTAACTTTTAAATTAAATTATTTTTATAATCCCGGAAATGTTAATTAAAAGTAATTTTTAATTTTTTAACATTTACAAAAAAAGTTAGAAAAAACACATTTAAAAAATTAATTACAAAAATACATTTAAATAATAAATTTAAAATAAAATTAAGATAGACAGCTAAATCAAAACTAGATTTAAAAAAAAATATATTAAAAAAAAAATAAAAAAAAATTTAAATAAATAAAAAAAATAAATAAATAAAAAAGAATTAAAAATTTAATTTAAAAAATGCATTTAAATTAAAAAATATAAATTAACACTTAATTTTTAAAGTTTTAGAAAACAATATTAAAAAAATTTTAAATTTTAAAAATAAATTAAAAAAAATAAATAAAAAAAAATTATAAAAAATTAAAGCAAAAAATATAATAAAAATGTATTTAAGAAAATTAATTAAAGAAATTTATTTCAAAATAATAATTAAAAACCAAAAATTGAAAATTTTTTCAAAATTATTAATTAATTAATAAATTTTGTATCCCAAAATCGGTATTAGAAAATAAAACGTAACAATTTTGAAAAAAAAAAAAATCGCAACCCCGATTAGACTTTCAACCCACTCACCGTATCACTTTCGACGGAAATGCTTTCATAGCCAACATTAGTGTATTTCTTAAATGTGTCGACGCTATACCATACATCACCGTTCTTTTTGTCATCGATTGCCGGGAAATAAACATTCACTTTTTTAACACCCTGATCCATAACGGGACGCACAAGCAAGCGGTCTTGCAAGAGGAACTCATTGTCAATGGCAAACGTTTCTTTATCCGTTGGATAATGCGCCAGTAGGGGACGCATGACAGGTTCGCCTGTCACTTCGTGTTCATAGAACATCGTGTACCATAACGGTAAATATGAGTAACGTTTACGCAAAGCGTCACGTACAATCAGACGTGTCTTTTCGGTGAACAACCACGGTTCACGACGCTTTGTATCGATATGTGAGTGCGCACGGAAGAATGGCAAGAATGCGCCGGTTTGATACCAACGTTCGAATAATTCAGCATCAGGATTGCCAAAGAAACCGCCGACATCAGCACCGCAGAAAGAGAAACCACCAACAGCTTCAGATAGACACATTTTAATGGAATGCTGCAAGTGACCCCATTCGGCCATATTGTCACCAGTCCAAATGGCGCCATAACGTTGTGTGCCAGCAAAATGAGAGCGTGTCAATATGAAAGGACGTTGATTTGGATCGCGACCGATTAATCCCTCGAATGTGGCCAACACATACATGTGTCCATAAATATTATGTACATCACGATGTTCCCAATTGCCATAATGCACCATATCCTTTGGCATAGTCACCTCGGGGCCATTGAAAACCGACGGCTCGTTCATGTCATTCCAGATCATGACATCGGTGGTAATAGTCTTAAAATTTGTTGGCAAATATTGAGTAGCATAATAGGCACGCACCTCAGGATTGAAGACGTCCGCATAGCTCGCAGCACCGGGCCAGCACCAACCTATATAAAAAGCATATGTATTACATGTTTATGAAATAATGCGCAACATTAAAAAAACCTTCGTAGTCGTTGCCCTCCGGCGTCTTTACGTAATAACCACGTTCTGTACAATCGTTGTGGAAGAAATAGTGTGTATCACGCTTTATATGTGGATCCACAATGATCACCAAATGACGTCCAAGGGCAGTCAAATTCTGAACCATGCTCAGTGGATTGGGGAATTTAAACTGGTCCCAGGTGAAGTAGCGCTTGCCGTCGGTATGTTCAATATCCAACCACATTGTGTCCATTGGCATATCATATTCATCAAATTTGGCGGACACGTCAGCAACATCACCTTCATTATTGTAATTCCAACGTGACTGGTGATAAGCCAGCGTCCACATTTGTGGCAAAGGTGCGGAACCAGTAAGTGCCGTATATTGCTTGAAAGCATCGAGTGGCGTTGGGCCCAACAAAACGAATACATCTATAATACCGGATTCAGACATGAAGTGCGCCGCTGGTGGGTCCGACTTGCGAGAGCCTGCAAGAGAATACATCAAAAAGTAGTAACTAGTTCGCACATATACGGATTTTAACTTACCTGAGACAAAGTTGACGATCGACGATACAACATTCTTTTCAGCAGTGTATATATCAACCCAGGTTTCTGCACCATTCTGCCAATAGACACCCGCAGTGCGTTGAGTACTAAATAAAATAATTAAATCTTTAACACGCGCTTTTTATTTGGCAAAGCAAAGAAAAAAAAACTTACCCATGACCATAAAGTACCGGCACCGAGCCGTACAAGGCCATCTTGCTATCGAGTATATACTCAAATACATCGGTATTATATAATCGGTAAGGATCTGTGCCAGATGTGGATTTTAAGGCAAACGAGTCAGCATGTTCGGGTAAACCAAATAGCACCTCTGCTTCGGGGAAGGTGAAATCGAGTGCAATTGCTTCTGGTCCATATGGTTTGGAATCGTGATGTGATTTGAAGTTCTCCTCCCATGCACCAGCATCTGTAATTTCATCCGCTTCCTTCACTTCATTAGCGGCAGCATCATTAGCACCCTCAGCTGGTTGCTGTGGTTTCGGCCGCAAATACTCGAAAGTCATAAGACCCTTAGCATTAACCGAGACGGTGAGAACGTCATTTTGATAAAAATCAACACGGAATGGATCGGCATTGACCACAGCTTTGTTGGGACCCGATGTGATGGTGAATTCAGCTTCACCCTCTTGTACCTTAATGCTATACGATAAGAAATGAAGAAAATTTAATTTAAGGGTATTTGGAGTTATAGTACACAAAAACATACCTGCCAGGCTTCGGTTCCGATTTGAGTGCATCTGTTACACGGTAGCGGGGCTTCAAGGGATTTTTCTCATCCACTAACAAACGGAATGTATTGCCCAGCTGTTAAGAGATAATTGTTTATGAAAAAAAATGTTAACTTCGGTTGGACGAATATATAATACGCTTGACATTTGTCAAAAATTTAATTTTGATCTGTCAATTTATATTACAGCTATAGCGGTCCAATTGGAAAAATTTGTTCGGAGATTTTAGCATCAAATCAATTCAAGGTATAATAAAAACAAATTTAAATAAATAGTGTTTCTACCTCCAAGGCTTCTATTTTCAGCGAAAAGATGTGCTTGTTGTCCTTATGTTGCAGTTCCGCAGTTATAGAATCGGAGTATGTATTGAGCGTACCAGGTACCAAAGCGAATTTAGGATTATCTGGTTTTACATTGCGGCAACGCCTATAAATAGAGCATATTAATGATTAATTGACGATAAAAGAAATGCACAATCATTTTAATTACCTGCAAAAGCTGCTTTGTTCGCATGTCTTGAAATTAGTGTGGTCAACGCTGACCGCATATTCGAAAATGCACAATATTACAAGAAATATTGCCAAACGCATGTTGACGTAGCTACTGAAACGGTGCATCGCAATTACATAAATCTTTCATTTTTTATAATATACATATAATTCGCTTATGATTTTCTATATTTAGCAGAATGAATATTTCTTTCGTTGGATTAATATAAAAATATGTATTTTGGCAAATTTTCCAATTCGGTTCACAAATAATTTTAAACAACGGCCGAAAAAATAAATATGTATAGTATTTTGCCTTCCGTGCAACGGTCTTGCAAGAGCCAGAGGATCTCTTACAATGTTAGGTGTATAAATATGTGTACGGTATTATAATTTCCTTTTAAATTAATTGCCAGCCCAGAACAATGAAAAGTTTAATTGGTAGCGCATAATTAAATATTTAATTTTAATAGTTTTTTCATAATTTACGACAAGAATTTTATATTTATTTAAGATCACTTGTAACTATCATTCAAAGTATATTTCAATTTTCTTATTCATACTTAAAGTCAAGTATGTTATAGATATGTATGTATGTATTTATTTAATGATATCAAGAGTAACTGTCTAATAAGGTACTTTGCAGAGCACATAACTATTCATGTAAGTACATATGTACGCACATACCAATAAGAAGCACATAAAGACACGTCAGACAAAGAATAGTTTTCGCTAAGGTAATTTCTCCTTTAGTGTAATATTTTGCAAAATATTCATATATAAAATGGATAATTTGTAAAATGTGTCTATAATTGCAGTATGAACTCGAAATTCGTGTGGTGTTGGAAATATTAAAAAAAAAAATATGTATGTTCATCAAACGGAAACAATCAATAGGCACAATAATTGATTACAACTATTTAATAACTATATATTTACTTACCGAATCAACACTTATACTGCCGTACTTTGTTAATCGCGCAATCACAATTTAATTTTTAAACAATCTTCACTAATTCCGTAAAATATTAATTTTTCACAATTGCCGGCAACGGGACTATGAAAATTTGCTGTTTATTGGCTGACAGCAGACTTGCACACACATATGTTACCGCAATAATGCAAGTGTTGCATGTGCCACACAGGCCGGGGGAATTTTAATGGAATGATTTGACAAGCATTATATTTTCACATGAAAAACTATTTATCTTTATGGATATTTGCAATTTTAACTATAATTAACTTTATTATGTTCTAGCAAATCTTAATAAAGAACAAGCTTTTTATTTAACTCGCATTTAAGTCGGATAATGTGCACTTTTAAAACAAATATATTAAAAAACAATATGGCAACATTACAAGATAAACATAGCATACTTTTAGGCGTATATGTTTTATTTGCTAATATTTTTAAATGCATTTATGCACGAATAATTCAAAAATATTACATTCTACAAAAATATTTAAATTAATGTTTTGTGTGTATATATGTTGACAAGTTTGAATTGATTGAGCAAAAATTTGCAAAACCGAAAAATAATAGAATCACCAACGCATACACTTATCGAATCGGCTGAACTTATACTGATTTAATGAAGCTAATAATGTTGGACTTAGTCAATATCAATAATTCACTTTCAATTTTCACTATTTAGTAAACATAAATTGAAAACTAATAATTAAATTTTTTAAAATTTTCCGCTCAACAAATAACGGAACTTCTACTTTCACTTTTTGTGCTATTCGATTTGTCTGTATGGCAGTGTTGCCTTACTTCGTAAACTGATATGGAGTTATAATCATGATACAGGGAGGTTCTGCATACCATGATTTGTTGTTATTAATTTTTTTAAATTAAGATCTCTTAAATATTTAGTTTCCAGTGTTTTAAATCTTTAGTATTACTAATATTTTCATTATTTATTATATTTACTAGCTTGCATATTCCAAATTTAAAACTCGCTCTCTCACCTCACTGAGCCTCGCAATGTGTAAACAAACATCAGCTGTTTAACACTCTTGTCATGAAAGAGTAACAATTAGCGATATTTTGTAAACAAACTGAAAACTCGTATTTTTTGTTTTTTGTAACCGAAATCAAATATTAGTTATCTTTCGCAAATAATTACTATTAATTTTAATTGACATAAATGGACCAGCACTTTTTTATGTGCTTTCTTAACTACCTCGAATTTTCCACTTATTCACTTGCATTTACAAACTAACAATTTTTCCAACATTTACAATTTAATATTTTATCAAATTATTTACGGGGAACGAGCGTCTAAGTCCCATACACTTTTCACGATCTATAAACAAGGCATTCACTTTGCGTCGCAAGTCCGCCTCGAGTGTGGAACGGGTTTTTAGTAAGTTCTGGTGCTGAGCCTCAGCTTCCTGCAACTTGTGATGCAGATTTTTAACGGTATCTTGTATGTCTTGTACTTCTTGTACCAGCCGCAATTGAGCCCAGTCCCTAGAAAATAAGAAAGATGTTTAATCAAAGTCCATGATTTTAAATACATATGTATGTATGTACATATGCTTTGAAGATATGACCCTATTATTCTCAATAACCTATTTCCTTGTTAGTGCTGTGCATAATTCCCTCACAGTCCCAACTCTTTTATATTTACTTACTTGCATAGCTCCACGCCTTCGCGATGTGAACGCGCTTCCAAACGCGTTTGTGCGACCTTCAAAGGATTCGATTTATCTTGTATCGCTTTTTGTATTAAGAAAATGTGCTTTTCCAGATCGAATAATTCCTGTTGCACCTTATGCAAATGTAACTGTATCTTATTCTTGGACTCGTTCATCTCTTGTGCACGACGATCCAAAGCATTATTCGTGTTACTCCAATGATCCCAGACGGATTGAGCGATGGCATTAACAATAGTTTCGGCATCGCTGCGTAGTTGAGAGAGCTTGGCGCGCTCGGCTTGAGATCTGTGAGACACAACCGTAAGATAATTGAATGAGAAAATAGTTAAAAGTCACAATCAACCTGCTAACGCGTTGACTGCTCGCCTCAGCCCACGATTCTTGTGTGCTTATGCTCGGATCGTATTTTTCAATGCCGCCATAGTACGTGATACCACGGCTATAATTATTCAACTGGTGGCAAACGGAGTCAATACCTAGTGTTGACTCTTTGTGCGCGACATCTTCCTCCAGCAAGTGCTGAGCGGCACGGCAGTCATTAGCTTGTCTTGTGATCTAGAAAAACTTTTGCAATTGATTTCGTTGAAAATAACGGTCATATTACTAGTTTACCTTTTCATGTAGTTCCTTGAGCTTATCGCGCGAATTTCTTATATTATCGATCTCTAACAGCAGTGCCTTCTCAGCCGTGTCATGCACCTTCTCCACACCCGCACGCGCCTCACGATGATACAAACACTCCTGCGCTATATGCAGAGGCGCCTCTAAGTCCAACATGGCTTTGCCGCAACGGCGCTTTAGGTCGGAAATCGCCGCAGATTCCGAAACCAATTTATCCAGCTCGGTATTCAACTCGTTGCGCCAGAATGTTACGTCCGTTATGCGTTCACCTAAACGCCGTCCGGCATCACGCTGCCCTTGCGAAGTCTTCTCATCGGTTTCGCGCATTAAACGCACGGCATCGTTACGCAAGCGCTCCGATTGATTACTATTTGTTAAGAATTGTTCGTTAATTTTGGATATCAACTTAATTTCCATTTATTTGCCAGCACTCACCGATTTATATTGGATTCGGCATATTTGGTAAGATTGCTATTAACCCATTCGTTGTTGGTGTAGCGTGTGAAGAGCGCCGCACGCGCAGCATGCTGTGGATTGCGTTCGAAACCCGTCACTAAGTTGGGAAAGTTCATGGGCTCTGTAGTCATGCCGGAGGGTGAAAAGCACGGCTTAACTAACTGATTGGTTACTGGTTGCTCAGCTAAGTTCTTGACCTCAATCATTTCGTACGCCAATGTCGGTCGCCATGGATGCGGATGATTGGTCTTTTCGGGGGAAAAAATAAACAAAAAATCAAAAATAAATAAAATGCAGCGAACGAGGGTCGTATCCGAGCTAACCTGATAAGATATGCCAACACGCGGTGGCACCGACGGTCCCGAGACAGGCTCCATGCAAGGCGGCGCACCAGCCGTACTCCATGGCTGCAATTGTGAATACATCACAGTTTGTTCAAATTTCGTGCTCATTTTTAATGAATTAATTAATTTTTTTGCAATTTTTTTCAACTAACAAAAGTACAAAACAATTTTATACAAAGGATAATAAAAAACTGATGATTTTTCTAACAACAAAATTAAACTATGAAAATCGTCAGAAATTGAAAACTACAAAAAAATATTTTCACTGCCAATAAACTGAAGCTACAGTGTATGGGGTGAGCAACGAAAACATATTTCTATAATGCGGGGGTGATAACGTGGTTTCTATATAGTATACTATATATGGTATGAATATGATACAAATGTTATGCGATACATATGACTCTGCCAGATTCCTGTGGTCCTTGCGCTCAATGTACTCGTGCACGGTGCTGTTTTCGGTGGGCCACTTGTCCAGCAGGTTGTCTTTGACCAGACGATGATCGAAGATGCGATTCTCGAGATATGATGTGGCATGATACTTCATGGTTTTAATGATGCGTTTTTGTTTTTTTTTTTGGTGATTGAAATGTTTTGGTTTTTGCTTTTATTATTGCTTATGACTTTTATTACACAAGAACTGCACTCACAATGGGTATACTCGATTTCAACATTAACTCTTTAACGGATTCCGTTTTTGCATATATACTGGGGAAGCGCGATAATAAATTTTTATCCTCAACAGCCCAGCAAAGCATTTCAAATGCTAAATGTGATGCGGAAATTCGGTGGTAACGTTCAGGATTCACTTTCAGACTGCAGACTGGAGAAATTAGTTTAATGCATCGTAATTTCGAGCAGTGAAATTCTTATTGACAAAACCATAATTGCATGGAAACCGATTGGAATGACATGCATATGTACATACATACTCTACGCCATTTGAATATAAATTGTCTGTTTATGTGACTAAATATCCGTGGCAACATGTTAAATCAGTTTAAGTTGACTTAAGTTAAGCTAGGTTTTTTGAATTCTAGCGAAAATCTGGATATGTGGTTCCCTTCTATGCAAGGGTTATTTGAAGTTCGTTATCATAAGGTATCGTATGTAGACCATAATATTTATTGTCGAGTCTCTAGGAAGTTTGTCAAAGGAACTCCCATCCCAATCACTTAACTGGACTTAAAGTAACTCAACACATTACCAAAGACAACAACTTACTTTCTTCTTCTTCTTAATTGGCGTAGACACCGCTTACGCGATTATAGCCGAGTTAACAACCGCGCGCCAGTCGTTTCTTCTTTTCGCTACGTGGCGCCAATTATATTTCAAGGGCAGCCAGGTCCTTCTCCACCTGGTCCTTCCAACGGAGTGGAGGTCTTCCTCTTCCTGAGCTTCCCCCGGCGGGTACAGCATCGAATACTTTCAGAGCTGGAGTCTTTTCGTCCATTTGGACGACATGACTTTGCCAGCGTAGTCGCTGTTTTTTTAATTCGCTAAACTATGTCAATGTCGTCGTATATCATTCAGCTCATCGCTCCATGGAATGCGATATTCGCCGTGGCCAACGCGCAAAGGATCATAAATCTTTCGCAGAACTGTTCTCTCGAAAACTCGCAACGTCGACTCATCAGATGTCAGCGTCCATGGCTCTGCACCATATAGCAGGACGGGAATAATGAGTGACTTATGGAGTTTTGTTGGAGGATGGAGTCATGTGTAGAAGTTCACGCAAGTGAGGAAAGTTCTCTGATCGCCATTCACTTGGGAGTGGCCAGAAACGATTCTTTTACATATGACTCAAGCAGCTCACGACTTCCGGTCTTTGACCAAGTATCCTCTGGGTAGCCTAAGAACATCCGTTTGAAGGCGAAATATCCCCTAGATAGGGTTGTGCGCTGGGTTTGGGACCCGCCACGTAAAAAAACAACCCCAGCGAATAGTAACAACCAGCCTCGGATGAGAGACCCCCTCTTTTTTGATAACACATTGCCTTACCCCGAAGAAGATTATGTTAATTTGTCCTGAAAACAAGGAAAAGGATAATATGATATGATATATGAACTAACGGCGCGGTTCAAAATAATGATATCGATGCCATCGGCATACGCCAGCAGCTCTGCACTCTTGTAAAATATTGTACCTTCTCTATTCAGATCTGCAACTCGAGTTTTTTTCTCCAAGAGTAGATTGAAGAAGTCAATTGGAAGGGAGTCGTGTTGTCTGAAACCTTGTTTGGTATCGAACGGCTCGAAGAGGTCCTTCCCGATCCTGATGAAGCTTTTGATATTGCTCAACGTCAGTTTATACAAGTTTGTACAGCCGTATTAGCTCCGCGGGGATACTGGGGACATAAAGGCAGCTTATTTTCGTGCACGTCGATTCTCTTTTCACGGGACTTTTTAAAGATTTGATGCATGGTGAATATCTGATCAGTTGTCGATTTTCCAGGCCTAAAGCCAGACTGATAAGGTCTAATCAGTTTGTTGACGGTGGGCTTTAATCTTTCACACAATACGCTCGATAGAACCTTGTACGCCATGTTGAGGAGGCTTATCCTAAGGTAGTTGGCGCAGATTGTTGGACCTCCCGTTTTGTGGATTAGGCAGATCGTTCTACCGTATTCTACAAAGAAGCTGATGCATGCTCCTTCGAGCTTAATGCCTCCAGACTTTGTAAAACTTTTCTTGATTCTAATTATATCATTTTATAACTGCCTTTACCGTGCCATTAATTATGTCTTGATCGTCCTTAGAGTCCTTACAAGCTATTTTCTGGACCTCCCTTTATAATAAACTTATTTTCTACCATTCCGTGCCAGCTATTTTGATCACAATTTTGATTAGACCACGATCTCTCTAATAAAATTACGTGTTGCTCTAACTTTAAAGCTTGAAAAGTTTAAATTGCCACATAAACAAAAATCTGCTTATACTTTTTTTTTTTAAATCAACGATAATTTATAGTGCAAAATAAAATATGAGATTAACCCCCTTAGAAAAAATTCTTGCTACGACCATGTTTCCAGCTGTTTGCGTCTACGAATGTCAAATCTGCTGTTCAGCTACGAAAACACAAAAAAACTGCACAGTGAATAGATTGGAAAAATTTGGATATTTTTAAAAAAATATTTAAAAGTCAATTTTGCCAAATAAAAATAACTACCAAAATGGTGGTGGAAAGTTTAACTAATGGTGACGACTCTAAGCCAAGCGAGAAAGAAGAACCAAACGCACAAACGGATGCAGAACAGGCTGAAGCCACTGCAGCCGCCAATGAAGCCGAACAACGTGAACGTGAAGAGCTCAATACTTTCATAGTGGAATTACAAGCTAAAATTAACTCGAAAGCGCAACTCCGTGCTGAAAATGTTAACTGTGAACATCCAGGAGACTCCTTTTTCGCTAAACTCGATTCCAGTTTGAAGCGAAATACTGCGTTTGTGAAGAAACTGAAGCAGTTTACGGCGGCTCAATTGGATACACTACTTAAAGATATGAGCGGACTTAATTTGAGTAAATATATTTCTGAAATCTGTGCAGCGCTTTCCGAAGCAAAAATGAAAATGACTGACGTACCGGCGGCAGTAACACTCTGCTCGCGCTTACACCAAACCTATGCTGACTTTGACGCACAATTTCTCGAAGCGTGGCAAAAGTCTTTGGCTTTAAAGCCAGGTGAAAAGATCTCAAATCCAAGTAAGTTGCGAGTCGACTTACGTTTATTTGCGGAACTGGTAAGCTCGGGTGTGATTAGTAGTAAACAAGGTCTACAACTTCTTGGATCTGTGCTGATCAATGTGATTTCGCAAGACAAGGAGGATCACAGCAATTTCTCAATTATATTGTCGTTTTGTCGACACTGCGGTGAGGAGTATGCTGGACTAGTGCCACGCAAAATGCAAAATTTGGCGGAAAAGTATGGTGGAGCTGCTATTCCAAAGTCCGATTTTCTAGCGCCTGACAGGCAGCAAAATTTACGGGGCTTACTAAAGGATTACTTTAAGAATTTGTGCAAACATTTGATATCTGAGCAACAGGAATTGCTTAACATGACAAAAACCATACGCCGCACTATGGAATCCAAAGGTGAGGACAGTAAACTAATTTACACTTTATTTCTTTACTAAAAAGTTTTACGGTTTTGATTTAGGCGAGATTTCCAACGATAAAAAGGAAAAGTGTGAGCTAATGCAAGCCAATTTCGATAAACTACTCTCTTCGGCACAAACGCTCTCTGACCTACTTGACGAACCGCTGCCAGAGCTAACCACAGAGACAGAAAGCTGCAACGCAGGCACTGTAATCGAAAATATGCTCGAAGATGCCACTATGGGGGAACTCGATCCTTGGGGGGATGATGAAACGAAAAGCTTTTACACCGATTTGCCAGATTTGCGGCAATACTTACCTAATTTCAGCGCACCAAAAGTGGATTTGGAACAGAATGAAGAGCCCACAGAGATGACAGAGGAGGCACTCGACGCCGATATTGATGTGGAAATGGAAATAGATGATCCACCTTCCACAGCATCGGATCCACCGAATGACAAAGACGCAGAAGCGGCTGCGGAACCAGCCAACGAAGAGTCGGCCGCAACAGCGCCATTACCAGATAAAATTGCGAATGCGCTAATGGAAGCCGGGCGTTTAAGTGCTATCCAGGCGCCGAATAGCAAACAGCATTTCGATCAGTTTTTGACAAATCTGAATAACTGCGTCAACAAAGAACTCATCGATTCCGCAGCGATTGAGTTCCTGCTGAATTTCAATACAAAAAATAATCGCAAAAAACTCACCAAATCCATTTTTACAGTACAGAGGTAGTCTTTTTGCATAAAAGTTGTTAATTTTTATTAAAAAATTAAAATTATTTATTTTTGTAGAACACGTTTGGATTTGCTGCCATTCCTATCACGTTTCGTCGCCATTGTCAATCTGTGTAACACAGACGTCGCTGTGGACTTGTCGGAAATGTTGCGAAAAGAGTTCAAATGGCACATACGCAAAAAGAATCAACTCAACATCGAATCGAAAATCAAAATTGTACGCTTCCTCGGCGAAATGGTGAAATTCGGACTTTGCAAGAAGTTCGATGCACTCAGCTGCTTAAAAATGCTGCTACGTGACTTCCAACATCATCAAATCGAAATGGCATGCGCTTTCATTGAGGTTGCTGGCATTTATCTCTACAATTGTCGCGACTCGCGTCTGTTAACCAACGTCTTCCTCGATCAAATGATGCGCCTGAAAACTGCCACCGCTTTGGACTCACGTCACGCCGCGCAAGTGGAAAGTGTTTACTACCTCGTTAAGCCGCCAGACACGGTGAAGCAAGACGCTGTCGTGCGCCCGGTAATACACGAGTACATACGCCATTTAATATTCGAAGAGCTGTGCAAACAGAATGTGGACCGTTGCATAAAAATGATGCGTCGCATCAATTGGGATGATCCGGAGGTAAGCAATTATGCCATAAAGTGCATGTCCAAGGCATATTTGTTACGTTTTCCACTCATACGCTGTCTTGCCGATCTGGTATCGGGTTTGAGTTCTTATCAAGAGCGCGCTGTGACTATGGTCATCGATAATGTTTTCGAAGACATACGCGCTGGTCTCGAAATACACTCACCGAAATTAGCACAGCGGCGCATAGCGATGGCTAAATATTTGGGTGAATTGTATAACTATAAGTTGGTGGAGTCCACGAATATATTGAACACACTCTATTCGATTATCTCGCTGGGCGTGTCAACTGAGGAGGGCGTTTATTCAGAATTAGATCCACCAGATAGTTTATTCCGTTTAAAACTAGCCTGTATGCTGCTGGATACGTGTGGCCAATACTTTACCAGTTCCATGAGTCGTAAAAAGTATTATTTTGTGTACGAGAAATTTTATTTTCCACTACAAAATCTGTTTCGTTCTTTCTAGGCTTGACTATTTCCTTGTGTTTTTCCAACACTACTACTGGTACAAGAAGTCTCATCCGGTATTTAGTAGAGTGGAAAATACGGCGGACTTATTTCCCATATTAGTAGATCACATGTACCGCGATTGTGTGGCAAATGTGCGGCCAAAATTAAAGGTATCTTATGTGCTGGACTAGTGGAAAACATGTCAAATAATTTTCTTTATCTTATTTGATTGCAAGCTCTACAAAAATCTCGACCAAGCCAAGGAAGCGATTGAGAAATTAAAAGAAGAATTGTATCCACAATTGAAAGCCGGCATGCAGGCGCCAGCTGAGACTGATACTAATTTGGAGCCCATACGTGAGGACAGCGAATTTGATGACGCAGTGAGTTTAATTTCAAATAAAAACAAAATAATAATAATAACCTCAAAACTCTATCACCCTAACAGCTGAGTGACGACTCCTCTTCCGAACGTGAACCACGTACGCGCAATCACGACGCTGGTGGCGATGATGATCCCAATACCGAGGACGCCAACAATGCCAATGAGTTGGCAAACACTACCGATTGGACTGAAAACGAATATATGCTTGAAGATTGCGAACCACCAGTGGCGGAGCGTTCGAAAGAAGATCTGGAATTCGAACAGATGTTTGAGAAGATGGCCGCCGACAGTTATCAAGAGCGCATCAAAGAGACTGTTAAACCGAACACAAAAGACATACCAGTACCGATGATGGCTAGAACGAGCAAGAAATCCTATGAGCAAATTACTACCGCGAGCGGTCAATCGGGTGGCGAGAAAGAAGCAGCTAAAAGTAACGCATCCAATGCTGCTGGCAACACTGCTGGTAGCGGTGGCGGTGTAGTGCCATTTGTGCTGATGGTGCGCAGCGGCAAAGGTGGCAAACAGCAATTTAAGCAATTCGTGGCGCCATCCGATTCGCAGTTAGCCATCAATTTGAAGCTGCAGGAGGAGAAAACACGCGAGGAGAAGGAACGTGTGAAGCGTTTAACGCTAAACATAACTGAGCGCATAGAAGAGGAGGACTACCAGGTAAGCCAAAGTCGATAAAGTTCTGAAATATATATTACTATACATTTATAACTTTTTTATTTGTTAATAGGAGTCATTAATGCAATCTCAACGTAATATGTCGCAAAATCACTACCAGCGTCCCAGCAAACCAAAGTTCCGCCACCAGAAAGGCGCTCCCGATGCTGATTTGATCTTCAATTAGACACTTGTGGCGAAGTTAGGTGTAATTCACACCCAAATTGTGGGTTTTCCTTTACGATTATCGCAGTGTTAAAATGTAAGTCGCAGTCTCAACTAATGCGCGTTAAATGCTGTGTGTGAAAGTCTACGTTGCTCAGTGCAGGTGAAATGATGAGGATGATGAGGTTTTGTATAAGGTTTGCGTGCTGTCTTGATGACGTTTGTTGAGGAGTTTTAAAAGAACTTATTAAAGTAACTACCGAAAACGAAGTAATCTTGGATTTATTTAAAATGTAATAAAATCAAAATACCGAATAAACTTAAATTACAAAAATTAATGCATAAATGTTTTGACTTTAATTGGAAATTGCTTCACAAATAAAAAAGTATCCATACAAGAACTTGATTTGCCGTTACAGTTTGTACGACAACTATATGTTGTAGTGGTCCGATCTGCAAAATTTCTTCAGGTATTGCAGCTTTGCTTTATATAATAATCCATGCCGAATTTCGTGAATATATCTTATCAAAATAAAAAGTTTTCCATATAAAAACTTAATTTTGATCGAACAGCTTGTATGACAGCTATAAGCTATAGTAGTCCGATCTGAACAATTTCTTCAGATATTGTAACTTTACTTTAGATAAGAATCCATACTAAGTTTCGTGAAGATATCTTGTCAAATTAAAAAAATTTCCATACAAAACCATACTGCTCACCATATACGAGTATAACTTGAAAATAAATTAAAAAATGCACAACTTCGCTTTTTTAACTTAACATTAGATTTTATTAATATTAAAATAATAAAAAAAACACACACTAAACAAAAAACTGACAAACTTACATTTTTCTAATACAATTAAATAGCAAATAGCGTACCAACTACTCTTTATGATTAATGTTTAAGCTTGTTCTCAACTAAATTGTATTAATTGTTAATTTTAATTGCAAAGATCAGTACAAAATTCATAGTGAAAGTTGAATATAAATACGCCATTATAACGGTATTTTAATAAAATATAAAAATAATACAAATAAAACTGTTTCTTTTAGCTTAATGTTAATTAGAAAGAGCAATTAAAAATAAAATATTGATTAATTACTTTTAAGTAACGGTAAAACGCGCAAAATCTTCTAGATTATTGATAGAAAAACGAATCGAGTTCAAAAGAGCAGAAATGCTGGTAGAAAATTGTAGAAAAATACAAAAAAAAAAAAAATGGAATTAAAAAAAATAAATTACAGTTAAAAAAAATTTAATTACAGTTAAAAAAATTTATTTATAGTTAAAAAAAATTAATTCAACTTAAAAAATTTAATTACAGTTAAGAAAAATTTCTGTTTTCATCTGTTTTTCAACTTTTCAAGTTATTTTCTAAAAAAAAAATTGTTGCTTTTTGGAGTTATTGCAATTTTGGTTTATTTTTGTCTTACAAATATTATTAAATAACGAAAAATGTATCAACGTACATTACTATAATCGCTTGATGTGTCAATTTGGCGTACTCGGAACAGCTACTTACAGATTGCATCGTATAATTTAATATACAAACTACATTATATACTTATAAACTATGTTAATATAATTGTTTTAATACAAAAAATAAATTTAATTACGCTGCTTTGAAAAAAGTACTTGACTTCTGAAAAGTACTCAGTTCCCACATTTGTTCTGTATAGTCTGTATGCTAGTTTTCTGCTGTTTTTGATAATAAATTACACACTTAAATTTTCATTAAAAATATACCAGCTGACTTTTAGTAAAAAATATATATGTATAGATTTAGTAGGCACACTTGTTGTAGTATAAATTGTTTACAAAAAACTTTAAACTATTTTCTTATTCGTTTTGTGCTTCGTTAACAGTTACAAATTGAATTTTCGCTATAGCTATATAAATATGTATATCTCTTTTTACGCAAATAGGCAATGCTTACATGTGATTTTCATAATTTTGTTATTTTTTGTTTTTAGGTTAGGAAGAGCTACCACGAAAACTTCTACTCTCTTACGATACTATATAGTTGTTTGACTGTCTGAAGTTTGCAACTGTATATCTGTATGTGAAATTCTAAAGAATCAATTTTTTTCTTCTAATTTGTATGCGTATATAACTAAATTGTATATCATTTCCAAGGCACATGCATTACTGCGCGTTAAGTTATCGCCATTCCTGCTTAAAATGTGTATATATGTTTGTATATGTGTATATATTAATGGCAGTATAGGGTTGAAAATTATCCTCATTATGCAAACGTTAGCACACAACAACAACAACTAAGTGCATTTTTAGAAATTTCGACTGTCTAAAAACGCTAAGCCAAGTGCTTTTTTACTTATAAAAATTTCAGTTCAATGCTTGATTTGTTTGCACAGCGTCACAAATAGCTGTTGCTCGCATACATAAGGATATACATCTAGCTTTATGTTTTGTCTTATTTTAAAATATGTATGTTTCATTTTTCACATATAAATACGCAGCTCCTGTTAGAAACTTCCTTTACTGTATGGCAATTAGAGAGAAATTCGTAACCCAAACAATGTAACATTGCCCAAGCAAACTCATTATTTCTTTTGTCGTTATTGGCTACGCTCCAGTGGTGAAGCTTACTGACCGGCGTACATTGGGTTCTTGAAAGTAGATGTGGCTTGCTTGTAGATTGGATTCTCGCCCTGTAAAATTCAAATAAACAGTTATTTTTAAGTTAATAAACATTTGCTTCTGGGTATTACAAACTACGTGGCAAATCTAACACATATCTAAACCCTGTTATAGTATTAGTTACAATTTGTATGTCAACCGTCAACTCACCGTATCCCACTTGGCGTTCATGCGCTCCTTCTCGAAACGTGCAAACTCGCGGCGATCGTGTATGGTCGTCAGTAATTTCCACAAAAGCAATATGGCTAAGCCGACTAAGACGATTGCGGCTATAACGCCCAAGACAATGCCCAACATGAACACTTTTGGTGGACATTCACGCTCCTGCTGTGCATGTACTTCGAGTTTGCCGTTCACTTCGCTATATTTAAACGTATATTTGCAGTCATCTTCGTCAAAGAATATGCAAAGCAATTCATCTTTCTCCTCATCGATAACGATTTTCTCCTCGCCAATGGGCACGAAAGTATTGCTGCAATTGGCGGCACATTTGTCTTCATCCTTGAATTCACCGGTCTTGTACATTTGACATTGTACACAGTGTTTCAGTTCGAGGCAACGACCCGCGCATGTGGGGCACTTCTCACACACTTTGCCGGAATAACGACCTTCAGGCGTAGATTTGCATCTGCAAGAAATTTGTTGTTGTTTTAGAACGTTATTTCATATAAATTTTGTTAATTATTATTATCTTTTCTTTGCATGCCGAGAAAGACTTACTTGCAGACACCACATTCACATTCGCCATTTCCCGAACAAAGTTCGCCGCCATTTGGTGGCATGCAGGTATCAGTCGATTCACGGCAATCACATGCCGAACCCGTCCAACCTGGCTTGCAGACACAGTGACTGCACTCGCATGTGCCATGATCAGGTCCAGAGCACAGCACATTCTTGCGACGTTCACACGAGAAGTTATCACATTCACAGAATTTGCCGGAAATAATTTCCTCGGGATTGGAACGTTTCTCACATTCGCACACGCCACACAGACAAGTGCCACGATTATTACAATCCACCTGTGTGGTATTGTCCGCACGACACACCAAATCCTTGTCGCTGCCGGTATGCACATCACTCGTTGAACACTCACAATTGTGACCGAAATGCATATCATCACACTCGCAGACGCCACACATCAGTGTGCCGTGATTGTTGCATTTGGGTGAGTGTGCTTCGTAGCCGGTGGTGCCTGGACGTTCGCATGGACAGGAGCAAAGCATTTCCAAATCGATAACCAGACTCTCATTAATGCCAACAGGATAGATTTGTATGACTTGATTCCATTCACGCGGATCCGTTGGACAAGAGGTGACCAAAATCTGTGCAGTGAAATTAACCACATCGCCAACTTTGAGACCGTCACACTTGGCGGTGGGTATTTCGGGGCCGCCATTTAGACAAGCTGAGTGATAGGTGATTTTTATATTGCTTGTGGCGTTGTCCTTCATTTCAATGGCAGAGGAAATTTTCTGTGAAACAAAAAGAAAAATAGTAAAATATAAAAAAATGTATTAAATATAAAAATAATTTAAGAAAAAAAACGAATATTTTTTTACTTACGCTATATTCAGAGCGCACCAAATCGACAACGTTCGAGGAATCCTCCGATAGCACCGCGCTTGAAGAACCTTCAATATGCTGCGCTAGCTTCTCATATACCGAATGCTGATTGGCGGTAACTGCGAAAATTACGTTAATTGAATTCTGCTTGACCTTGTGGTTGATCTGTGAGATGCTGGGGTAATCTTGTATGACAGAGTGTGTGTAAAGGCCTTCGCCGCTCAAATGACATTCGCCATCGTTGGGTGCAATCACGCCGCCAAGCTGTGCGTAAAGAAAACAATTTTTTTGTTGAATAACGAAACATAAAAAGCTCAGTATGAAGAGATCATACCTTGCCATCACCGGCATAATGGAAACCAGCATCCGTTGAGAAGACGAGCAGACGACGCGCTTTTTCACGCCAACCGATTTGCTGACGGCAAACAATTGCCTGCATAATAGCATCGAAACCACCCTCAGGTGCATCCAAATTACCGGACACAGCAGCACGACTCACTTCAGACTAAACAAGTCCGTTAGATGAGGAGAAGTAGAGAATTAGTTTAAGTTATAAGATTTTAACAGAGAAATGCTAACGTTTTTTCTTTTAACATTCTCTGGTTTTATAGGGTTTATTTTATGCTGATGGTACACTCTTTAGAGAAAACAAGTTGAAAAAATTAGTAGTTTCATAAGAATTAAGGAATTAAAATATACACCCCTATTAGGTAAGGCAAGTGGTGCATGATTGAGGTATGTTCAGGCTACTATATCTGTATGTATTACGTATGTACCACTACTCGCGCAAGTAGTTATACATAACAGAGGTGAAAATTCTTGATTAGCGTTATATGAAAATTTAGATGCTTCTAAAGTAATTTTTATGGAAATTAATTATTATTATTATTCTCACGCAACTGGTAGAAAAGAATTAAATATTATTTTAAGCAAAATTTTTAAAAATTATTATTTTTTTTTAAAGCTTTTGAAGTTTAATTTTATGGTTATGAAGAATTTTGCGCCTAAATCTAACTGTTATTTCATGGAAATATACTTGAGGTTATATTGTTTAATCTTCTAAGCTAAAGAATCACTTCAAACATAATAATTGTGGTAAGGGCACAGTTAGGAATTTTAAAAATATATATAATTGAGTAAAATCTATATTTGTATTTGACTTCAACCCATTTGTTAAAACAAAAACGCATACCAATTCAACGCCCTAGCAGCTTTATCAACGTTGAGATAAGCAGTACCATGATGTCACAGTAAGCATTTTGCTATTTCAGGGGTTTTATTTATCAAATGGCGAGCAAAGTAAATATATAGATAAAAAATCGCACAAAGAATTGCACTGTTTGCGATGGACTCGAAACGAAAAACGTGAAATAGATTAGTTTTTTAATAGGAATTTTTATGTAAAATGCAAATTCAATATATGGAATATATTTGTTTGTTATATGCACTCCATTACTATAGATTCAAATATGGCAATAAGTAACATTAACAAGAAAAAAATATAACCTCGCATTTCTGTATTCCTTATAGCATAAAAGGGTATATAAAGGTTTTTATCTTGATTTTGATTGGTCAGTTTGTATGGTAGCTATGTATGTACATATATGCTTTAGTGGTTCGATCTGAACAATATGCTCAGAGATTGTACCGTTATCTTAGACAGCAATCCATGCCGAATTTCGTGACAATATCTTGTCAAATTAAAAAGTTTTCTATATAAGAACTTGATTTGGGTAGATCAGTTTGTATGACAGTTATAAACTATAGTGGTTCGATATGAGCAATATGCTCAGATATTGTAGCGTTGCCTTTTTTATTAATCCATGACAGATTTCTGACAGCTAGATTGACAAATAAAAAAGTTTTCCATACTAAAACTTAATATGGAGCGATCAGTTTGTATGGCAGCTGTACGCCGCTACGTTTGTTTAAGGTTTCCATACAAAGACTTGACTTAATATACCCTCCCTGTTTGGGATATAAAATAATATTATATAAAATATTTTAAAAAATCCTAGAGGTACTGACAGATAAAAACCGAAAAGCTGATTGGATTTAATTTCCAGTCTTTGCGAATTTCCTATAATATAAATGTATGAAATGAAATAATGAGATCTTTAAAACTTTCAAAATATTCGATTTTGTTATTAATTATCAAATTTAGTATAGAAATTAGGTAAATTATGTTTCTGGTTTACCTATTAGAAAATACTAAATAATATTATTAAAATTTTGGCATTATATGTAATCCTTTTAAGTTTAATTAAGACTTTTAACTATTTACAAAAAAAAAATATTTTTATAAATTTTAATTTTTTTTTTTATAAAATTAATGCCTGATAGCTTTCTTCGCAAAGAGTGTACCATTTTTAATAAATACGTGAATAAATATTTAAATATAGCAGGAAAGCTTTTAGTTTAGCGAGGAGAAACTATAGTTACGCATGCCACCACCTACCAGCCAAACCGTTTACATGCAAATTTTAGAGCAAACACCCACGCCAAAGGAATTAGTATGGCAACATAACTTAGGTAAATAATTCTAGCATGCAAATTAAGTACTTTTATGCTGACTGACAGAGTTCATGATTTTATAAAATCAAAAAAAAAAACTATTAAAAAAAATTAAAAAAAAAAGTTTTTTAAACATTAAAAAAAATATAAAAAAATTTAAAAAATATAAAAAAAAAAAAATAAAATATAAAAAAATAAAATAAAAAAATTAAAAAAACGTAAAAAAATAAAATAAAAAAATATAAAAAAAATAAAAATAAAATTAATTATAAAAATTTTCACTTAAGGGGTGATACATTGATACTGAAAGACGATCAACGTCTTCATTTAATTGTTTGTTATTGACCAGAAATAAAAAAAACATTAATGCCAATTTTATATTTTTTTCTGTTTTGTTTGTAAATTTCAATATTTTTAGAATAAAAACAAAAATGTTTTTAAATTTATATTTTCGCGCTTGCGAACTTCGTTTTCGCACGGAGCCGTGATCTTCAATATTATATAACAAATTTTCTGTAGTTGAAATTAAAAATTTAATATTTAATTTTTAATCCAAAAATTGTTAATTAAAAAATTTGCAACTCTGTTATTGGCACACCCTGTATGTCGGTCTAGTTAGCATACAATATTTTTTATATTCTATTGCATTTCGAATTAATTATTATAATTTTAATTGAATCTCCATCAGTCAGTTTTCTGTTAAACTTACAACAACAACTTACAGAAAATCGATATGTATCCGTGTTTAAAGCCATAACATTACGATAGCCATATGGTGCAGTACAATTCGTACATGGATGTTCCAAGCTATATATATATGTATGCATATGTATATATATTTTAATTTAGATCACATATCGTTAGCGGTATTTTTGTACGTATGTATGCACGAGCATATTGAAAATAGTTGAGATACATAATTTTACGAAACATTCAAATGTGAGCGAAATAGAGAAAGAGATACAAAAGAGATAATTACACAGATTTTTTTCTGGTTAATGCCAATAATATTTTGTAATATAATTTAGTTAGCTATATTTAACTTAAGTACTCCAATATGTAGTTATAATTCTTTTTTACAAACTTAAGGTAAATAATTTAGAATAAATAATGCTATGTGACTAAAGAAACAGCAAGTGTGGGGATGTATCTATAGATATGTATAAAACAATAATAACAAAAAAATTTATATATAATATACAAATATGTGCAATAGAACACTGAGTGTCAAAATATTGCATATTTTCGTTTTAGTTAATAATTTTTCAACATTCAGCACGTGCGCGAGCTGATAATAAAAAGCAAACAAAAATTTTATAGTTTGTAATATGCAATGACATTTTGGCACTCATAATTCACATGTACGTTGATGACCAACTGTTGCCACAACAGATCGTGCCCAAAAACAAACACTTATTTACGTAAATATGTATTAAAATATATGTATTATAAACGGTTAATGCGAGCAAATTGTCATAAACCATAAACTTCTCATGCATGGCAAATCAGCTGAAAAATCAAAAGCACAAAGTAGAAACAAAACCAAACCAGTGCAATATACTATATGGCAAGGCAGTGTGTGTCAAACAGAACGCATAAATACAAATATTATACTTGTATATAGTGGAAATAGTTAAAATATTAGTACCATGACAGCATAAATTGGTTAGGTATACCCAAAAAAAACCAGAAAGTAGACATTCATATTAATATTGCTGATGAACTTCGGTCAACAGCAAACACAAAAAAAAAAAAAATAAAATTTATGCAAAAACAAAAATAAATGACTAAACAACAAATTACATTCACACAAACATAAACGAGTTTAGATATAGACACGAGATATGTATAAAAAAAGATATACAAGCAGATGTGCAATAAGCAAGCAGAGTAAAGCAAATAAATCTAAAAGAATGAGGCAAATATACGAAATAATTCCAAAGCATTTCTTCTTACAGTGAACGTTGAGGTATTGGTACTCAGAGGCATATGGTTGCGGTAACCGTACGGTGCCTCACAGCCATCGCAGGGCCTTTCGAGTCTGTGGTTTGTTGTTTTCATTTTTTGATTAGAGTTGTTGTAATTGTAGCAAAATGTGGTTGGTAGTTGGTAATTTGCGTTGTTATTGTGATTTTGGTGGGAGGTAGTTGACATTTTTTTATTGTAGTTTGTTGTTGTTGTTACAGCGCATTAATAACGATTGGGTTTGTTGTGGTAAGAGCAGCAAGTATGAAAGTGTTTTTGCAATTTATGCAAAATTATTGGTTAGTTGTTGTTTTTTGTTTTTTTTTTATATTAGTGTATTTATTTATTGTTTATTAATAGTTTGTTTTAAATAATTTCCATATTTCGTGTATTTTTGTTGGTTGTACATAAATCGAATGAAAATTTTCAAATGCGAAACCAATTTGCAATGAACGGCAAACAAAATTTCAACGGCAAATAACAGTAACAAAAGGGAACAAGAAAATCATGGTAGAAAAGATTGAAAAAATATACATTAATATTGTTATTATATTATATTATACTAAGTAAGTGTTTTAATGGAAATAAAAAATTGGATAAATTGTAAGCAAAATTATCAATTAGGTGTAATTTATTAAAAAAATGTACATGTCAAAATAAAATTTCTAGTAAAAAATACATAAGAAATTATCTTATAGTAAATCTAATTTGTGTCTACCCGGCAACTAAAGTAAAAACCCCCCTAAAAATACACAAAAATAAAAATATTTTAAAATATAACAGCAACTTTGTGTTACCATCTGATCAAATTTGACTCGGACTGGTCTGTCAAACTGCGCGCGCAAATTGTATCAATAAATATTTTTGAACTAGATTTGTACAACATTTTTTTTTAAGCACAAGTGAATTGACTTATGTCAATTACTGTGTGTTTGACAGCTGTTTATTTACAATGCCAAACGTTTTTGCGGCGATTTTTACATTGAAAACCGAAAATAATTTAAGTTTTCTTGAAACTTTGTGGTTTCTATGGAATCATTGAAAATGTTGCAGAAGAGTTTCGGGGAGCCTAACTTTCTGACGAACAAAAATGTGACGTGAAACATTTAGAGAATGGCGTGAAGTCATCGAAAATTTGCCTCATGCCATTCGTTTATCCAACTCTTAAGGACGATAAAATCGGAACAGTTAATGAAACAGTGGTTGAAAATCGCCGTGTTGACATGAAAGAAATAGCAGAGCATCTCAACATCTTTTAGGAATATGTTAGGTTAATGTTTTGGGTATGAATAACATTGTTGTCGAGAATTGGCGCAGGAGTTTATTTTTAAAGCGCTAATAAAGTTGTGTATTAAAATATAAGAAAATTAAGTTTATTTCTATGTCCGGGAAATATTTAATCATGTGAAATTTATATTTAAGCTAGGAAAATTTTCTGATTATTTCGCTTACAATACTGTTGATGCAAAAATTGATGAACAATTTATAATAACATAAAATATATATGTATGTAAATTTAATAAAAAAGAAAAATAAATTTTAAGATATTTATAAAAATAGGAATACAGCTATATTAATTAATACAAGTAGTATCTATAAAAAATGACCTATATTTTAACTGAAACTAGCTTACTCACTTTTTGGGTATAGTTGAGACGTAAGGCATTAGCACCTTGTCGACAAACGAACCAAAGCCCAAACGGAAATTCGAAGTAATATTACGCATAGTTTCCGACAGCTTATCGCCCAAAGCCGACAGTTTGTCCTTATCGTCCTCCATAGATTTGGACAAGTCCATCAAATAGTATAAGTCGACGGGATAGTCAATAGCTTGCGAGTAGCGCATATTTAACGAGTGCAATTGATCTGAAAGAAGGATATACATAAATTATAATATCACCTTCCGAGGCAAAAATATACCTATGTTTCTTTCAAATAAAACTTACTTATGCGCAACTTGAGGCTCACACGTTGTGGACTGATTTGCACGATTTCGCCACTGGAAGCTGAAGCACCGGCGGCGGCTGCGCTACCATAAGCGCCGGCATAGGACGAACTGGACGATGAGCTACTATATGATGAACTCGCTTCGTATGAGCCACCATAACCGTAACCGTAACCAGCTGCGGCGCTGGCATTACCACCACGCGTTAATTCACGATTGATTGTGAATTTTTGCTCTGTAAATGGGTTCCAGGTGTACTCCTCTTTGCAATAATTTTGTAAATTATTTTTGAAACAACGTGGTAAATCTATAAAATCGGGTTCCATGCACCAAGCGCAATTTTGTGTTTGTATGCAATCGTGACAGGATGCCTTGTTCACACATGGATCTTGTATGAGTTTACCGGCGAATTGCGCCTCAACGCTAAAAATGCTACTGCAGGCAAATAATGTGGCAAATAACAGAGCCACCATCCGTTTGGTGGTAGACAGACGGCAGGGATGTGATAACATGGTTGGCTATAGTTGTCAGAAGCTGTTAAAAATAAAGTAATTGTTTAGATAATTTGATACACTGGCAGTAACCTAAAACTTCTGAATCAAAATAAGAAACACCAAAACAATATTTGAGGAGATAATTACTTCCGGTATGGATCCGTTATTTAATATTTTTTATCAATTAATGATAAACATTTTTTGGTTGAACACTTTCACACAGA